>NC_062271.1:25317142-25447999 GCF_916048215.2 Malus sylvestris
CTATGTACTTGTGTAAACCCTTCACAATTAATAAGAACTCTTCTATTCCGTGGACGTAGCCAATCTGGGTGAACCACGTACATCTTGTGTTTGCTTTCCTATCTCTATCCATTTATATACTTATCCACACTAATGACTGGAGCAATCTAGCGAAGATCACAAAAAGCGATCGTTTTCGCTACCTAGGATCTATCTTGCAAGAGAACAGAGAATTAGATGGAGATCTCAACCATAGAATACGAGCTGGATGGAAAGAGTGCATCCGGCGTGTTGTGTGACCGTCGTAGGCCACTGAAGCTCAAGGGAAAATTTTATAGGATGGCAATAAGGCTAGCGATGTTGTATGGCACAGAATGTTGGGTGGTGAAGCATCAACACGTACACAAAATGGGTGTAGCGGAGATGAGGATGCTTCGTGGGATGTGTGGGCACACGAGAAAGGATAAGATTGGGAATGAGGATATCCGAGGTAAAGTAGGAGTAGCCGAAATTGTAGGAAATATGAGAGAAAATCGGCTCCGGTGATTTTGAACATGTGCAAAGAAGGCCGACTGACGCTCCGGTTCGAAGATGTGACTACGGGACAGAGGTTCAGGGCCGAAGGGGTAGAGGAAGACCTAGGACAACTTTGGAAGAGACTTTAAGAAAAGACTTAGAGTACTTGGATCTAACGGAGGACATGACACAAAACCGAGCGCAATGGCGTTCTAGGATTCATATAGCCGACCCCACTTAGTGGGAAAAGGCTTTGTTGTTGTTGTTTGTTGACCAATGATTTAAAAAAATAATATGTGTAATTTTTTCACCTTCAATTATGTTTTGTTGTGAGTGTATTGTTTTTTTTTTTTTTTTTTTGCATGTATGCATAATAAAATTGGAGAACTTATCAAAATTTCATTACTTAACATATTTTTTTAAGGTCACTTTTGGACAGTAAAATTAAGATTGAAAATTTTGATCAGCTAAAATTTGATCAACCGAGTGCAGGAAAAAGTTGGTAGGATTGAGTGGTAATCATGTAATTATTTTGAATTACAGTAGTATTTATAGAATTTTTTTAGTTGAATTTCTATTGGAATGTAAACTAGAAACATGATATTTTAGCTAAAATTTTTCTTAGAGTAAACTAAAAACGAGGTACTTTAGCTAAAAAAAATTCTTAGAATTGGGAATTAAATTTCACCGGAGAATCACTGCTACAAATATAATTAATAGGCGCCCCTTGAACAAAATGGGTTTCGTAGTGTAGTGGTTAGCACTCTGGACTTTGAATCCAGCGACCTGGGTTCGAATCCCGGCGAGACCTTTTATTTTTTGTGACAGCTACATTTAGTTTTTGATTAGGCTCGTTGAGATTGTCAGGGTGTTCATAGAAATAAAGAATTATTTGGTCATGAGAATCCTCATGGGAAACATTTCAAGCTAAGGAGAAATGAACGTAAAAAGGAAATGCGAGGAAAAGTAAGAGCATTACTTTTTACTTTTCATCTATGTACTCATCATACGATGCATGTCAATGCACATAAAGATATGTATAAATATTTTAACTTGAAGAAGTTCACAATCTCTTTTAATCCATGTTAATTATGCACCAAAACAGTAATGAAACCAAACTTATACTATTTACGACATACGATTTTTGACATTTCTACTTTTCCACTCTTCATCTTTAACCATATGCGGGTCATCCACATTGTTACAACAATAAGGATAATATTTAGGGCAACATTATGCATATTCCCTTTTGTACAAAGGCCATCTCATCTCTCAAGTTAATGTCCAAAATAACATCACAAGAACCAAAACGCATCAGTTAATAAAGTATAATTACATGACTAACTAGAAACGAAAAAAGCAGTATACATGGAGCAAGTTGAGGATTCTGCCTCCTTTACAATGTAAATATTCCAACCAAAAACTTCTCAAATAAGCAAACGATTACAGAGAGCATTTTCTTTTTAATATAGTTCACTGGAAACCCGCTTTATCAAGTAGACTAACAAATAATTTGTTGGCTCCTCCTATAACCAATGTGAGCCTTCTTTCCTTCCACCTTAAAGCCTGTTTGCTCAGTGCAATTTTGAGAAATGGGTTTGCAGTTTTTTATCGAAAATTGTTTTATCCGAAGCTTTTGGAGCAATCTCATTTGTTTGTTAGCCATTTGAAGCTAAACTCAACCTGAAATTTGTAATATTTTCATTTTTCAATTTACATTTTTTTTACTAGGATTTTTTTATAATTGATTATATGACATGGTCACCGATACTTATTCGAAGTTGACGTTCGAAATGTCAATACAATCAGTGTTCGAAATGTCAATACAATCAGTGTTGGACAGCGCCGATTATAAAGAAGATTTGAACATGTTGATTCAAGAACAAAGTGGCAACATAAAGAGAGCGAGAGAAGAACTAAACATATACAGTGGGTTGGTGTCACCCACCATGGAAGGTTTGTTCAACGCTATCGAGGGCTTGTTTGAGGCGTTCACACTGTTGAGGTTCACAAAATACAGCAACAAAGTCTTTGTAACTGAACAAAAGAAGAGAAGCCTTCACTTACCTAGTTAATCCGCATTTGTTACCCTAAACATTTGTCACATGACATTTTAATCCTTTTTCTAATTCAAACATGTCGTGTTCTTCGTTTAATAGCACACTGGCTCCTTATGTACTCAAACATTCCCTACTCTTTACCCGCAAGAATTTTCCAACATCCCAAATAATTTTCTACTCTTCACTGGCCCCCTTCTATACTCAAACATTCCCTACTCTTGACTTACAAGAATTCTCTAACATCCCAAATAATTCTGTACTCTTTACTTGCAAGAATTCCCTCGTCTATTGAATGATTTTTCTAAATGTACTAAAAAAAGATCAAATTTAGTTTACTCCAACATTCCAAATAACAAGATGATAACCAAATAATAAGGTAGAGAGAAAATGATACAATCATACAAATAATTCTATAGTCTCAATTCATACTTTTTCTTGCGACGCCTTCCTCATGTGATTCAAATGATCGGTATTTTACAACAGGGTGTTTTTTCCAGCCAACAAGAACACCAAGTCGGCAACAAGGGTAAGGGTTTAGAGACAGGTCAAAACCTGTTCTGATACCATTTGTCACATTCCGGTCCAGGACGGACCACTTCCTAGGCCCGCTCCACCACCGTAACACGATATTGTCCGCTTTGGGTTCCGACCACACCCTCATGGTTTTGTTTCTGGGAACTCACGAGCAACTTCCTAGTGGGTTACCCATCATGGGAGTGCTCTGGTCACCTTCTTGCTTAACTTCGGAGTTCCGACAGAACTCGGAGCTAGTGAGCTCCCAAAAAGCCTCGTGCTAGGTAGGGATGAGAATATACATTTAAGGATCACTCTCCTGGGCGATGTGGGATGTTACAATCCACCCCTCTTAGGGGCCAAACGTCCTTGTCGGCACACTTCCGGCTAGGGATTGGCACTGATACCCAGATAAAAGTGTTTAGGGTTTGAATTGTATGTTTATTCTTTTCTCTAGGAGGTAAATATATAGTTGTACAATATCCCACATAAAAAGAAATAAGTATCCCAATTATACAAGGAATAAATTATAAGATTACATTCCTAAACTAAATTGTTGACTCACGCCAACAGGCTCCTCCTATAACCAATGCGAGCCTTCTTTCCTTCCACCTTAGAGCCTGTTTGCTTAGTGCAATTTTGAGAAATGGGGTCCCAGTTTTTGATCAAAAATTGTTTTATCTGAAGCTTTTGGAGCGATCTCATTTGTTTGTTAACCAATTGAAGCTAAACTCAACCTGAAATTTGTAATATTTTCATTTTTCAATTTACATTTTTTTTTACTAGGATTTTTTATAGTTGATTATATGATATGGTCACCGATACTTATTCAAAGTTGACGTTTGAAATGTCAATACAATTAATGTTGAAGAACGCCGATTATAATGAAGATTTGAACATGTTGATTCAAGAACAAAGGTGGCAACATAAAGCGAGCGGGAGAAGAACTAAACTTATACAGAGTGCGTTGGTGTCACCCACTAGTGGGAAGGTTCGTTCAACGCTGTCGAGGGCTTGTTTGAGGTGTTTGCACTGTTGAGGTTCACAAAATACAGCAACAAAGTCTTTGTGACTGAACAAAAGAAGAGAAGCCTTCACTTACCTAGTTAATCTGCATTTGTTACCCTAAACATATGTCACATGACATTTTAATCCTTTTTCTAACTCAAACATGTGTTCTTTGTCTAATATCACACTGGCCCCTTCTATACTCAAACATTCCTTACTCTTTACCTACAAGAATTTTCCAACTTCCCAAATAATTTTCTACTCTTCACTGGCCCCCTTCTATACTCAAACATTCCCTACTCTTGACTTACAAGAATTCTCTAACATCCCAAATAATTCTGTACTCTTTACTTGCAAGAATTCCCTCGTCTATTGAATAATTTTTCTAAATGTATTAAAAAAGATCAAATTTAGTTTACTCCAACATCCCAAATAACAAGATGATAACCAAATAATTCTATAGTCTCAATTCATACTTTTTCTTGCGACGCCTTACTCATGTGATTCAAATGATCGGTATTTTTAAGGTAAAAATAAGGGGAACGTTTACTCATCACTTTCATACAGCAATCTCATAAATCAAACTCATCCGGAGTCATGCTCCAAATATCACAATAACCAAACTCATTAGTTGATAAAGTACATGAGTTACAAGGAAAATGAACATTTAACATAGCATCCAAACCGTCCATTCATTAAACCCTTTCGATGGATTTGGTAAGATTGGTGCCAAAGTCTACAGCTTACATAGAAAAGCCATTGTGTCAAGGTTTCAGAACTTCAAAAACTTACATCCAGTAAGCTGTGACAAATAAAAGAAAAAACCAGTACTATACATCAAGCAACACGGGGACTTTGCCTTCTTAACAAGAGTCTAAAAATACTTAAAAACATCTCAACCGAAACAATCGTGGGGAAAACTCATTGCATGATATCTTCTAATTGTATTTTCCAACACTGAGGGTCCAATTCAGCCTGTCAATAATACAAACTGAAGTTAATAAGACAATCAAGTACAATCAACAGACAAATATTATGAGTTCTCTAGCAGGGATATTGGATCGAAGGCACAAATCTGAGTGCAACGAACATGTAACTTGATTATTGTTTGTTATCGAATCACAATTTTTTTTCAGTTATGTCCTAGATCTTTAATGACATCAGACTAAACAAATTTTCTGGAAAGTTAGCATCTTCGTAGCTTTAATGATTAAAAAGTAAAAGCACTTACCCTGAAGAACTTATTTCTCCACTGAAATACACAACCGCGTGCTTCTAAATGTTCGTAAAGAGCTTGGGGTAGCAATGACTTGAAGGTTGCTTGGAGCTTTACTTTGGTTAGCCCCCCACAGGCCAATAAGGCAGCTGCCAGTCCACTAGGGCTCAAGCCCTCCAAGTGCAGGATGGTTAAGCTCTGTAGGCAACTGATACTGCCTAAGGATAATAGCCCCACATCTGTAACTGAGGTATATGACAAATTAATCTGCAAGACAATAGGAACGGTCTGGTAAAATACAAGTGTCTCTATCAAACTGTAAGCTCACATGAAAGCAAGAAATGAGAAAGCGTACTTGTCTAAGGTTCTGAGAAAAGTGAGCAAGCAGGATCATTCCAGCATCATCAATATTTGAACACTTCTTTACATCCAGCTTGGTCAGTTGCTTGCATCCCACAGCAATTGCTGCTAGACCCAGAGATGTGATAAGAGGACATCCTCGACTTTCAACAGTGTTCAGACTTGAGCATTTTGACAACGAGATTAACGAACTATCAGTAATATCTTTGCAATAGGCTATGTTAATAACCTCAAGTCCAGGACAACCTCTAGCAATAGCTGATATGCCTGAATCTGAAATTCCTGTGCACCTAAAGAAAACAAACACATTCAGATTAATTCCTGGTCCAGTCAGTCCATGAATAGATGTTTACGCAAACAAATATTTGGCACCAACACAGAAGATCTTGTAGAGAAGTTCGGATTTGTTTCCTATTTGAATTAGTTAGACTTTTGACGACATAGATTAGCATGCTTTGAAATCAATGAGACCTTAGATTAAGCATTCAATAGTTTCTCTGGCAGACTGTATAACATTGTTGCACTTGCATGACCTACACGTTTCTGTGCACAAAGGGAAAATGAAAGGATAAAAAAAAATTACAACGAAGGTTCAACTGTTCAAGGATCACGAGCTACACACCTGTATAGATCGAGCTCTACTAGTTTTGAACAGCGCATGCCAATGTTCACAACGCCGTCATTAGTTATGTTCAGGCAAATTCCTACTTTTAAGCTGGAGAGGTTGGAACATCTAGAAATGGACTTCAGACCTGCACATAGAAGCTACATAAGTATGCAATTAAAACAGCAGTTCTTTATTACACTGAGGTTGAGCGAGAGAAAAACCTTCATCGTCGACTTCATTATCTGTTATGTCAATCTCCTCAAGAGTTTGGCATCTCTGTCCAATAAGGACAAATGCTTCTCGAGGAACCAGGGTACATGACTCCATCCTAAGAGAAGTGAGTGCGGTACATGATTCTGACAACTGGGCAATAGAAGCATAAGTTATCTTTCGGCAGCATGTGATATCTAGCTTCTGCAAATTCTTGTGCTTTTTCAAAATAGAGGAGAGACCATCATCAGTCACCCCCACACATTTACTTAAGCTCAGCTCCCTTAGAGAAATGCACCAGTTTCCGATGGCTTTTAGTCCAGCGTAGGTAACCAGGCAACCATCTAATTTGATTGACTGCAACGTCGGAAGCTTTCCCAAGCTATCGGCAAGAGCAAGAGTCACCTGAGCACCAGTGCCACCACAGTGCAACGTGTGAGTTGAGAAATCAAGCTGTTAACTATTAAAAAGACTCAACGAAAGTCAATACTTACAGGAGAGCCATATGACAATACGAGTTGCTCTAAACATCCGTCACTACCGCTTGTTAGGGCAGACAACCCAACATGACTAATGTTCTGACAGCTAGATATGTCAAGTTTCTGTCAATGGTAATAACAGCATGTGTCAAAATTTGTCGAAACAGAAATGTTAACTCTGACGAGTAACTAGCACGAATTGTCTATTACACTGAATAGCATCAAATTTAAATATCGTCCCAACAAAATAATCTCGAGTAATCAGAAGAAATATAATCAAAGAGTCAAAGTTTTCAATTTTTTAATCGCACATATGACAACCCCAATCCAATCTTCGGATGTTATGTTAAATAGAACCAGCTAATCATATCAATATATGATTAAAACAAGACGCTAAGAAAACAGGCAATCTCGAACCGAACCAGCTAAAGCATAGGTATACCTTAAGTGACTTGCACCCATGTTTGAAGGCCGAAAGGCCATCATCATCGATACTGAAGCATCCTTCTAGAACCAAATCTTCAAGATATTGTAACTCGAAGATCGATGGCAAGCATCTATCTGTGATCTGCAGCAAATCATGAACAAACATATCACTATGCAGCCATTAAAAATCATTAAATTTGACAAAGACAATCCAAAAGCAGGGTGCCTTTCAAAACAAAACAATATTAAATAAATAAATAAAAAACAACCATTTACCATTAACGGTATAAAGCTAAAAACATAAACTTAAATCAGTAAAAACAAGAATTTACCGGCAAGTAAGAAAGATCCAAACTTCGAAGATCTTTACACTTTACAGCAAGCAATCCGACCCCCAAGTCGCTTACACGGAGGCACCATTTCAAATTAATTAATCTCAGCTTTCTGCAACCAACTGCGATACACCCAACACCCATATCCGTAATCATCTTGCACCTCCCCATCCACAGCCTCTCCAAGTTCTTCGCCTCCGCCAGAGCCGCCACCGCGGAGTCTCTGAGCTCGGTGGCGTTCGACAGGTCGATCTCCACCAGATTCTTGCAATTTGCAGCCAAACTGAGCAATCCAATTCCCGAGAAGCAATTCGACCGCGAAAGATCGATCGATCGGAGGGTGGACCTGCAGGCATTAGAGATGGCGACGAGGGAAGCGTCCGGGACTCGCGAGCAGAGCGTGAGATCGACGTGGGAGCCATTTGGGTAGCGGTGGAGGACTCTCGCGAGGTGGTCGGAGCGCAAAGGCTTGAGCTTTTTGCGATGCTTGGATTCTGCGGCGTGGAAGGACTTGCAGACCAAAGAGAAGGACTTTTTGTCAATTGGGTTTTTTTCGAGGAAGTCGAGGATTATGAATATGATTTCATCGGAAAGAACATGGAAGACGTTGTTGTCGTTGTTGGTGTTGTTGGGTAGAATGGTCCTTTGCCTCTTCATGGTCTGAGATTTTTTTCTGCGATTTGGATGAAGAAATGGGAGCTGATTTTATAGGTAGAAGAAGATGGAGAATAATGGTGTTATGGGAAGTAACCGTTCGGCAGATACACTCTGGTTTTGGGTTTTTGGGTAGGTTGTGGGTGGAGAGAGACAGAGAGATAGAGATAGAGATAGAGAGAGAGAGTTGATGATGGTGGAGTGAAGATGTTGGAGAAAGGAATTTTACAATAATGGCCTTGTGCTGGGTACTTCCTATTATTGCTTGTTTCCATATGCAATGACTATTTTATCCTTTCTTTCCCAGCTTATCCTGGAGTGACCCCAATGACTTAAACTAAATCCAATCAATTGGATCTTCTTATTTGTAAGAAATAATGGATGGTGTATATGAGAAATTTAACTTTTAAACTATAGAATTACATGATCATTTCTTTTAGGTAGTGATTCTTGAACTTAAATTTTCTTCCCATGTAATCCTTTTATGTTTTTGTAGGCACATTTTTTGCAAAATATTTTCATAAGCCATTAGATTAAATAATGAAACGAGAATTTATTGACACATAAAGAGAAGGGGGTAATAATAAACATCGCTATTCCTATGGCTTTATACTTGAATATAGACATTTCATAAATTTATATATGAAAAATGACCTGATTTTGAAACTCTTTTTTATGCACTTGTTTTTGTTCTAAATTTAGATTAAATAAATCAAGAAAAAAAATTAGGTAACTGAATTAAAGAAACGGGCAAGTGTGAAAATCACCTTGAAAAAAACCCCAACGAAAATGGCAAATTGGTAAAAATGAAAAGCACCAAAGATGGGGTAGTGTGGTCATTTAAGATGGGAAAGGAGACTCCGTACGGGGAAGGACGGGAAAGGACGGGAGCAATTGGCGAAAGTATGGGAGGGCACGTTCGGTATTGAAAAAGTCGTTTTCTTATCGCAAAGTGGCTTTATTTGGTGGAGGACATATGTGAGGAAGGACAGATGCAAGTGCAGACAGTACGAACAACCTGACACAAACAAATATAAAATAATAATTTATAAAATAAATTAAAAATGATTTAAAAAAAAAAAAAACCAAAATGGAATAAAGATATTCGGAGCAGATATCGCCGTACTTATATAGTTGCAACTATGTAGTACCAGCCTTACTCAGATAAGAACGGATGGACAGAAAAAAAGAAGATAAATTAAAGTTTATATATAATTAAAAAAGGAGCTTTTCTCTGATACTGGTCAGGAAGGTTGTGACTCATGCAGGGCTATTTGGGTTACCATCTTCCGCTTGCTTGGTCATTTGTATTCCGAATTGCCCTCTTTGTTTTAGGATATTACCATCCTGCCATCCTTCGAGGCATTGGCGGATGGACATTGGGATCAAGATGGTCTTAGGATTACTCCGAGTTCAGGAAATATACACATGAAAGTCTTTTAAGGGTCCTCCGAAAGTTTAGTGTGGGTCCATTTTGTATCTACCAAGTGTTTAAGGTAATGTTTGCTAGACATATCTCGACAGGTTGAGTTGACAACACTTGACAAATTCTCTCTATATTACTCATCAATTGCTTCGACATATGTCGATATTTGTTGACATGTGTACAACGTGGTTTGGTTGATGCAACAAGCCCATCCAGTGTTCGACGAAATGAGTGTAAATAAACTAAATATTTTTTTGTTTCTATCTAAAAACTTATATTTTAAAACTAGGACCCTCAAGGTTCGAATTCTGGATCGGGTCACTGATTCAATGACTCTAAATCATTCTTTCTCTTTATAATCATTAAAAATTATTTAAAAAAAAATTATTTATTTAAATCATTTATTCATATATATGTGCCAGATAAACCTTCTATGATTACAAGTAACAATTTATGGTAAAACGTCAATTATTTTTATTATTTAAAAAGTAAATAAACTTTCAAAATGTAATCTTTAACATCGATGACGATAAAAGAGAATAAAAGTTTTGATCACGAGAAGTGTACTATAGATTTTATTTTTTTGTGGCAAGAGAAATAGTTCAAAAGCTAAGTATTGATAAGGAAGGATGTGACTCATGCGGCGCTATGTGGGCTATCATCATCTTACAACCTGTACGATACCTTATGTTCTCAAAACACCCCTCTGTTTTTCTGATATTACAATCATGCCATTCTTCCAGGGAATTCTTTCGTTTTGGGTGGCGGATTTGCAGCTGATCTGGCCTTCAATTCCTGATCGATTTCATATTTTATTCGGATCATATCTTGAAAGAACTCTGGTATGATCTGAGGAAAGTATTTAAGAAAAAAAGCAAAGATAAATTCAAGGTGTAGTGGAGCAGGAAAAAAGTGTGTGAATAAATAAAGAAGTAATACAGAATATTAATGTATGCTCTTATTTTAGGATGATTCAGGGTAGCTAAACCTAATAACCCATCCATGTGTTGGTTGAGCTGGCCACAACATAAATTTTTCAATCCATTTGTTTATATTCTTGCCTTTAGATTTTGTGAACATGAAAGTTGGTTAAAGGCATCTCAAGAGTATTAGTAGTTTCACAAGTGATGGATTGCCCAAGTGATTAGAGATGTTCTTTTTAGCTCACTGCGTTTTGTGTTCAAACATTCCTCATCTTTATACTAGTTTATGAGCTTCTTTCTTGAAAGGCAAAGTTGTTACAACACTCAAAAAATATTAGGTAGTTTTTCAAAGAAAAAAGCTCAATTTTTTTTATGTTATTTTTATGGAATAAGAAAAATGTGAATCTATATGTACAGAGGGGAATATAAAGTTGAATATCAGAGTGCGCAACGAATGAGACTAACAAAATAATAGAAATATTATTAAACAAACGAGAATGCTAAAAGAGTTACAAAACCCTAAAAGACTACATTGTGGCTGACTTGTTCAAACTACCTAATACAAGCACTATTATATATAGTGAAAACTAAAGCACAATCCTAATCCTTAAAGGATATAGAAAATTCTAACATCCTTGTCCCACAAGAAAACCATAAACAAAAATAAACTAATAACTAATTTTCCAACACCCCCGTCAAACTCATTGCGGTACACGTCATGAGTTTGCCAACAAGTAGATGCGGATGCAAGACTCCAAATTCTAGTGCTAGTGTCAATGCCAATTTCAATGCCAATGTCAATACCAATGCCAATACCAATACCAATGTCGATGTCGATGCCAATACCGATGCTGATGCCGATGCCAATGCCGATGCCGATGCCAATGCCGATGCTAATGCCAATGCCGATGCCGATGTCAATGCTGATGCTGATACAAGATTTCCAACTTCCGAACAAACTTGAACAAAAAACAAAAAATCCAACTTTCGTAACGTCACTCAAGTGGTCACCAGTCCAAGCATTCGAGCGATTGTCGCAGTGAGAACAACAAACAAACCAAACAAATCATATTTCTTTCTTGCCCGTGTGGACCTAAGCCTCAAACAATCAACCAATTTTTTCTTTTTTCCTTTGCAGCAATACAGACTTGTGGGTACTCCTGCAGGCTGCAGCGTTCAAAGGTGCAGAAGCAGAGTCATGGGACAAAAAACGAACAAACAATTTTTTTTCTTCTTGCAAACAATCAATACCAACTAACGATCTAAACACAAATGACAATGGAAACAAGCATACAGATACCAACCCGAAGCAGATTAAATCTCGAAGGATCAAACCTGCTCTGATACCAAGTTGAATATCAGAGTGCGCAACGAACGAGACTAATAAAATAATAGAAATATTATTAAACAAACGAGAATGCCGAAAGAGCTACAAAACCCTAAGAGACTACATTGTGACTGACTTGTTAAAACTAACTAATACAAGCACTATTATATATAGTGAAAACTAAAGTACAATCCTAATCCTGAAAGGATATAGAAAATTCTAATATCCTTGTCCCACAAGAAAACCATAAACAAAAATAAACTAATAACTAATTTTCCAACAGATAAAAATGGTGAAACTTTCATAATCTCAAAATTATATGTCTCCCCTTAGGAAAAAAAAACAAATTTACAAAAAAGAAAACCACTCAATTGAGTAGGACTGTGAGTGATTAGTAAGTTTAAAATTGAAAATTAAAAATAAAAAATTAAAATGATGATTATCAATCCTTAATGTGTATGCCATGAAGAACCCTAGAGAGTCACAAACCAGAGGCAGGACCATTGTTTTTTTGGTTAACACCAGAGGCAGGACTTTGGTGACGTGATGAGTGCATGGTTCGTACACGAAATGATTATCGTGCGTGGCAAATGGTAGTTGACAATGTTATTATCATTATCAATCACTTCCCATTAGCACACCATAATAATTCATCTGCATTTATGCATAGCAGTTGTGTCTCATTTAGGTATGTGTCTCTTTCCCCACCAGAAGCATAACAAGCTCAACTTGACTTAAACAAAATGATACTCACTAATTAAGAAGAATAATAGATAATCTCAACTGTCTATTTTCTAGCTCAGCTTTTAAATATTATTTATGTAAAAAATTAACTACATATGAAATTATTTTGTGATTTGACAGTTAACTAATCAAAGCGAGAAATTTTTTTTTAAACTATTATAATAATTTAGGATATAACCATCTTCGTGTGTGGAGGTGAGACAAGAGACACAAAGAAAAGAAGGTTGAAAATGGTGGCTGCATTACATTTGGGTATTAACCAGGGTAGGCCCTCACAATTATCCAATAAATAGGCTAAAGGATTTCTATATAGTTTGTATTGTGAAATTAAGGATATATGTGTATTGGAATATTAAGTAAATAAGAGATAATATAATATTTATGAGGTTTGGCTTCGGCAAGTGTGCCTACGGTACATACGTCCTCGAGACAACAATAGTATTTTCTTTCATTATCTGAAATAATACGAGTATAAAATAACTCTTATTATTTTCTCTCATCTTTCTAGCATGACTCACTAATATTTTTCTCCTGCATATCTCTTCTTTATGTTCTCTCTAGCATGCTAGTAGTTTTCTAGCATGACTCACTATTTTCCTTTTTTTTTTTCCCTTTCCTCTGTATGTTTCTCTTTATTGTTTGTCATACATTGCATATTCTTTATACAGAAAACTGACCACGCAAAAGTCTACAATGTCAAATATTGAAAGTTGAAATTCTGTACACCCAAATTGTAAATATCAAACTTCTTTGACTTTCATGCTTCCATTTCACATGCTTGTTTACGTGGGCATTCACATCTCCATTTACAACAGTTTAGTTAGTTTTTAACATGATTGATTTTCAAAACGTGGCTTCAAAAATGAACGAATTCGATAACCAAACAAAATGCAGTAGCGTAAAAAAGAAATAAGGAGGTCCAAACAAGAAAACTACTAGCATCTCCGCTTAAATCTGCAAATTTACATACTTTTCTACACTCTGCAATAAAATAATCCTTATTTAATTAGCTGACCTAGAGCAAACGTCCTTTTTAGCTTCTCTTTACAAGTTTTTAACATTGATTTCTGCTGGTGAAATAACATTGAATATATGTAAGTCAAGCTTTTCCGCGGGTTTGAATATGTACTGCTTTTCTTGGAGAAAGAATATAGTCATTTGGTACCACAATATATGACCAAGTCACCAATCTCAAAAGTATACAATTTGGCAAAGCAACCAAACCCACTTTCTATAATATTAATCTTCTTAATCAAAACAAAAAAAAATCGTAGTACGGTAGCAAGGTACCTTCTCCACGTCGATCTGTACCTCTGTGATAAAGTCAGTCAGAGGCTTAGGTCACAAATATACGGTTTGAATTGCAGACCAAGTTGCTTTCAGTATACACACAGTATTGGACTAAGATTCTCTTATCGTCTATTCTCTTCCCATTTCCTTCCATCTCTTCATTTCACATTTTATATTTTATCTTTCTCTTTGTATAAAAAATTAATTTAGAATATTGACATGATTTAACTGTGATAGTTCAAATAGAAGGGAAGAGAAGGAGAAGATAAAAAAAAGGAGAGATAATCCTACTCCTACTGTATTACATTATTAGTTTATCTGGGTCGGATTTCATTAGGGTAGCAAGGTACCTTCTTCACCAGCACCAAGGGTCGGATTTCATTAGGGTAGCAAGGTACCTTCTCCACCAGCACCAAGCTAAAATATGGAGTTCAAATGTCCCCAAGTATTTCACCAGTACTTGAGAATGGAAAGTAAGCAAACATTGAATGGAAACAACTAGAACAAGCATTTCTAAATTAATAAACATATCATTGTCTAAATTATTAGAAAAAATTGATGGTACCTGCTTGTACTTTGGCTAGACTTGGATACTACCTACTTACGCGCAAGGACGGAGCCACCTTGGGCAGGTGGGCGGATGACCCACTCAGTTTTTTTTTTTTTTTTTTTTTTTTTTTTTTTTGTGTGGAAAACAATGTATATGCTTGTGACATTAGTAAGGTGTATGTGTATCACTAGTTTATTTGCTTATGATATTAACATTAACTCTTCTATGTTATTACTAACGTTGAAAAAGGGTTTTCGGCTATGAAATTTCTGAAGAATCGATTGAGTAACAGGATGGAAGATCAAGGTGTGACAATCCGTCCTTAGTTCTACGATTTTATAAGTTTTAAAAATGTGAATTTACGAAAATGCCCTAGAGGCAAATGCATTGGCTTTTGTTGATCAACGTTTAGTGAGACGTATGAAATATTTTTTTAGCATATTCTTGAAGTACTCAACGGTACAAACACGGAGGCGCAAGAGAAATTGAAATCGGAATTACGACGGAGATTTTACGGAACTCCGAATCTGAAAAATAAAATTCTTTTTAATAAATATTACTATTTTATATCTATTGATTCAAATTATATTATTATTATTATTTTTAAAATTTGTTTTGTGAGATTTGAGGGAAAGGAGAGTAAGGGAATGGAGAGAAAGCAAAAGGGGTAGAGTTGGCCAACCGGCGGGAGAGAGAGAGAGATTAGCTTAATCAGGAGAGGAGAGAGGGAAGGCTAGCGAATCAGAAACAGAAGAAAGGAGGGGAAAGGAGGGAGTGGAGAGGCACACAACTAAGGCCTCTTTCCCTTGACCCATTTCCAAATCGTGACCCAGTCTTCAACCCGCACCTCCCTGAGCTTTTTCTGATGATATCTGCCATTTTTCTGACGAATTAGGACACTTCAACATCTGCAAACATCATCACGCCCCTCCTCTTCCATTGATCACCAAAAATTCGACGGGATTAGGTATATAACGGCAGCGGCATCGTGAGATTTGGGGTGGCAATTCGTCAATTTCTGAAGCAAACTTTATTGATCTTCACCACCATTAGACTTTCCCCGAGCTCTAGAACAAAGCCCAATCAGTTGTAGGGGTGGTGGAGCACTGAGGAGGTCGAATCGAAAGACACCCATCTTAGGGTTTCCAACCGGTTGAGTGAAATTGGGGCATTTCTCGGCCAAATTGGACTTGACCACATGTATAAAACTTGCTCTACTCATTGAGATCTTTATTTTTGTGAAATTTGGTAATTTTTGGAAATAGGTGAATTTTTTGGCAAGTTGGGTCGGCCGACCGCCACCCACGGCGGCGAGTGGCCAGAGGACCGTCAAGGCTATTTTTAGGATAAATTAGATGTCTTGAGTTCAGTTCTGATAATCGTATGATGTGGATTGATCGTTGAAATCTAAATTATCTATGATACGTTAATAGGTCATTATAGGAATCAACGATCCGACCGTTGGATCGTCACCGAACTTCAATACATTATAATACGTAATATTTGAGAACCATAGAAACTTACGGATCGGGAATCCTACGTACAGATCTTCCCAAATTGGATTTGTAAGTTGATAAAATAAAATGTTAACCGCCACTTGAATTTGTAATTGGTGAAGATCTAATTGTTGAATCGTAATGAAACTTTAGGATGTTGTTCTAGAAGTATAATGAGGATCTTTGGAAGTAAGGGATCGGAAATCCATGATGCGAATCTTCCGGATCAAACTACGTAGGGATATGTTTTATGTAAGTTACATATTCTATTGATAAGATTTCTGAGACATGATTTAATAATTGTTGTAGGCGCCGATCATTCATGATGCCTCGATGTGTGTGCTAGGGAGTTGTAGTGCGGAATCCAGGTGAGTGGGCTTTTGGTTTTCAATATATGTATATATGCTTTATGTTTTTCCAGAAAAATTGATTTAAATGATTTCGTGTTTTATATGCCATGTCAAATGCTTTATATTTTGGTATATGCTTTTAGTAGTTGTGTATGTTATTGTTTGACGTTGCGGATGCTCAAGTAAGTTCCAGGTGAGTATATGTATTGATGATTGTGAGTTGCATTATGATGATTATGCATAGAGGCATTTAGAGCTCATAAACTTGCACCCCGGTGTTAGTGCTCCCGCCTATGGTCAGGGCACAGGCCTTCACGTGATGTTCACCTCCCACATCACACGCTCACTTTGGATCCAAGTTAGGTGCACAGTCCTGTCGTACAGACCATTATAGGTGGTCCCGACTCGTAGGTGACCTGCGATTATTTGCACAGTCTTTATGTGATCGTAACACTTGAACGTATTTATTTACACCTAGTCCTGTCGTACGTATCACTCTAGGTGGTTCCAACTCGTGTGAAAACATATTTGATGAGCTATGAGTTCAGCCGTACAGGCCACAATAGGTGGATCCGACTGACATATTACTAGCTATTTGGCATGGCATAAATGTGGTTTTAGCTATTCTGAGTATGGTTTCGATATAGATATGTATTCTATTTTCTGGGAAATTATACGGGTTTTACGGCGATGGGTTATTACTTTTGATAAGTGAAATGCTTTTGAAAAGCTTTGTTTTTGTCCACTCACACTTTCTGTTTTACGCCCCTCCAGGTTCTAGTAGCAAAGTTTCTTCGTCAACGAGGATTCTTGGCATATCCCAGTACAAGTGGCTTCCTATGATGGTATAATCCTTATCTTACCTTACTGTACTTTACTTATGCTATGTAATCACGTGTGAAATAGGTCCATACTCGCTCACCGCGCACTCATGTACTTAGGCACTTTTAGGTTTAAATTTATTCACATTTTACACATCATCACACTTTATGGCTTCGTCACCTTCCAGGTATCGGCCAGCACAGCTCGATTCGGTATCCTACAACATGATAATTTAATGGTATTAGTAATGAAGTTGTCATGCAACACTTTCAAAATCTGAAAACGCGTCGAGATATATTGTCCGCTTTGGGCCACAACCACGTCCTCACAGTTTTGTTTCTGGGAACTCACACGAGAACTTCCTAGTGGGTCATCTATCGTGGGATTGCTCTCGCGCAAACTCGCTTAACTTCGGAGTTTCGATGAAACCTGAAGCCAGTGAGCTCCCAAAAAGTCTCGTGCTAGGTAGAGATGAGCATAGATTTAAATATCGATATTATCGGCGAAATATCGCCGATAATATCGATTTTTCGGGGAATGGATATTTAAATAGGTATCCGTGTGATTTTCGTCAAAATATCGCGATATTATCGATAATATCGCGATATTTTGGAAATATCGCGACATTTTTTGGAACTGTGCAATCGGACTCCGAGAAGAACGCCGGAGAAGAATGTCGGAGATGGTGTGCCTATTCCCGAGCCGATTTCGTCCCAAAAACCTTGCAAAAACACAATTTTTAACATCAATTTCACATATAAACTTCAGATTTCACGCATGCAAGAGGTAATCAACATAGGGTTTAGTCGGATCTCACCTGAAAACTTGGGTGTGCCTGGGTGTGGGTACGATCGGGGAAGCCGAGCTTCCTCTGCGCGTCGCCGTGCTTCCCAGAGACGGAGGAGATGGAGGGAGAGGGAGGGAGGGTGGTGGAGATGCTGCGCTGGCATCGGGGTGGACGGATTTGGGTGTGCCTGGGTGTGGGTGCGATCGGGGAAGCCGAGCTTCCTCTGCACGTCGCCGTGCTTCCCAGAGACGGAGGAGAGGGAGGGAGAGGGAGGGAGAGTGGTGGAGACGCTGCGCTGGCATCGGGGTGGACGGATTTGGGTGTGCCTGGGTGTGGGTGCGATCGGGGAAGCCGAGCTTCCTCTGCGCGTCGCCGTGCTTCCCAGAGACGGAGGAGAGGGAGGGAGAGTTCAGGAGGGTGAGAGTTCAGGAGGAGAGGGAGGGAGAGTTCGGGGGAGGGAGAGTTCGAGAGAGAGATAGAGTTGAGAACTCTGAGAGAGTGAGGGGTCCGAGAGGGACTCGGGAAAAGAGAGAGAGATAGGGTGAGGGTTAGTGGGCTGCCACGTGGCAGCGTGACAGAGAGTGAGAATCAAGATGAAGGGTCCAGATTAGATTAGGATAAAGGACTCAATTGCACAATTTATATAATTTCAGAAAAAGAGTGAAAATATAAATTAATCTGGGGGTCTAGATTAGATTAGGATAAAGGACTCAATTTCAGGGAAAAAGTGAAAATATATAATTTCAGGGAAATAGTAGAAGTTGTATTGATTGGTTAGGCATATGGAAATGCAAAAAATTGTTTTTCTAATGATTCTAATCAATTTCAAGAAAAATAATGAATTTATAAGGGTAAGATGAGTCTATAAAAGTGATATAATGAGTCTATAAGAGTGTCGGTCAGTTAGACAATTTAGATTTTTTTAATCATTTTTGCCAATTGGCTTGTTATCGCCTTTTTTTATTATCAAATTGGATTATTATTCATTAAATTGGATTATTATCAAATTGGATTATTATTCATCACCATGTTTTATATTAGGATTATTTTTTTATGAAATTGGATTATTATTCATTAAATTGGATTATTATGAAATTGGATTATTATTCATTAAATTGGATAACTACTCTTCACAATACACTCACTATACACATAGAGATGATGAAGATAGTGAAAATTTTGAACCTCATAGGAACTCTATGTGGTACTAAGTCACTTATGTATCTTACCATGCAATGTATAAAGTGTAAAATGTTGTACTAATTCATTATATATAAATGATTATGGTGTGTTTAGACTTCTTTCATTAATTACTACATATTTTCTACACTCACAATGTTTGTCAGCTCGCTATATAATCAACTTGATAATGTTAAATCCATCATGCAATGCATTTCTTTCCAATTTTTTGTGATAAACTAATAGATAATTGACTAAATAAACATCCTACAAAGTTTCAATAAAAATTTCCAAGTTTTTCTTACAATTTCCGTGGTTTCCATGTAATTTTTATCGATATCGATATTTTACCGATATTTCCATCGATATTTCCGTGTTTTCGGACTACCGATATTTCCGATATTACCGATATTTTCTTCCTTGGAGATGAGAATATACATATAAGGCTTAGAGGATCCACTTCCCTGGACGATGTGGGATGTACAGTACCCATGTTTTGTTTTGGTACAATAATTTTTTTTTTTTGTTAATTTTGATGAATGTACCTATACACACACACACACACATAATATAATAGAGAGTATACTTTATATTTTATTATTTTTAATCCCACAAATTATGGGTTTTATTTAAAATCACATTAATATAAACAATACAAATTTCAATTTTTAATTTTTAATTTAAAAACTATAGTAACTTACATTATTACATTAATGTCATGGGCTTTGATAAACAACTAAAAACAGGTAAGGTTTCAATCAAAGAATATTGATAATCAGAGACCGTATCTAAATTGTTCAAAAAAAAAATAGGGGTGTGATATCCACACAACCCATTTTACTTCCCACACACCTTTTTAATTTTCGGCTTTCGGATTAGATGAATTGAAGAAGATCAACAGATATAAATTATCAAGGGGCGTGTGAAAAGTAAAATGGGGTGTGTGGATAACACATCCCAAAAAATATATAAGTTACATGAGCAATTCAGACTAAATATTACTAAATTATAACTTCACTATAAATTGTTATCCAAAAACGTGGAGGTAATCGAATTACCGAATAACTAAAACATGCATGTATATGTTCATCATGCTTTAAGAAAAGTATGCTTTTCTGTATTCGTATCAGATGATTGAAATGGCTTTTATGCGTTTGGGTTAACTTTTAGTCAAGCCCACCAATGTTCTTCAACGTTTGAAGCCTCAAGGAAAAACTTTCAGTTAGTCATTTGCACTCGATATGCTTTGTTTATTTTCTTCTCTTCTTTTCTTTGTCGAAGTTACGTTGCATGTTCTCTTCTCGTCCCACAGAACCCACACCCTCTTTACTTTTCCAAGTATTCAGAAATTTCTGGTACCCTCTTTACTCTTCGAGATACTCTCATGCATGCAACAAATTTTTAGTTCGTCCAATAAATGCTTCTTACGTGTTTCAAAAATACTTTATCTATCCACGATTGATAAGTGGTAAAACTCCTCGTCCTCCTTGAGAAGAGTCAAACTGTACGGCCAAACGCCTGCATTTCCAAGTTTTGACTAATTCTAGGACAACCAGCTACTGCAAATTTATGCTGACTAGATATTCAAAACCCAAAAAGATGGACTAAGGTGAATGGAACTTTTGCCCAACAAAATGAGATCTAACTTACCATTCTGCCCTTTTCGAGCATTATCCTGTGGCATTTCAGTATAAAATTGGCTCTAGGAGTTTGGTATGGCAATGGGATATTTGGAATTAATAAAAAAATGGTGGTCGAACGAATCTGATGATCCTCTACCACAGTTTTTTCGAATTCTCTCTCCTGTTGTTTACAATCTTTGATTAATTATTTGTATGTCCA
Organism: Malus sylvestris; assembly: GCF_916048215.2. Classification (NCBI taxonomy): domain Eukaryota; kingdom Viridiplantae; phylum Streptophyta; class Magnoliopsida; order Rosales; family Rosaceae; genus Malus; species Malus sylvestris. The sequence goes on from NC_062271.1 coordinate 25,338,239, forward strand.
TGGAGAAACTTTTTTATTAATTTCTTTTTTTCCAATAGATTTTTTTTTAACCATTGTATCGTTTTGAACAATTCTAATTGCATCAAATAATAAATTACATTTTTTGATTCGATCGTATGAATCAATTCTTACTTATAAGTGGAGGATTTGGGGGTTAAATGTGGACTTAACTACAAGCCTACAACACAACTAGAATTTGAATTTGAGTCGTATTGTTTTCAAAATGTATCATTAAAATTCATTTCACATGCATAATGATAAAAAAAAAAAAAAATCCATTTTTTAAAGTACCTGTAGAAAAGGGTCATTTCACCATTTCCATTACAAGAATGGGAAAATCTTAGGTATGATCAGGAATTTATTTCTATGTTAGTGTCGTTTTGTGACTTGATCAAGTAATGAGCGAATACTCAAATAATGTTGTAATACAATATGTGGATGACTCACATGAATAGTTCGTTATTATTTATCCAAAGAAAAATCAGATGGATTATTATAATTTATTCATATGAAGAAAAACGGATAGGTTACTATTCATGTACAATATTTCACTATTCATTTGAGGAAAGTTTGTAAAGTGAATAGTATTGCTATAGTAATCTTTTGCCTATAAGATGAGAGCATACAGAGGAAGGAAGAAGAAAGAAGAAAAAGAAAGAGATGGGAGAAAAACATACAGAGGAAAAAAAAAGGAGTTAGGGAGGAAAGGAAGAGAAGAGGAAAGAAGAGAGATGCGGAAGAAATTACCAATGAGCCAGGCTAGGGAGAAAAGAGAAAATAGTGAGAGTTATTTTGTACTCCTATTATTTTAGATAATGAAAGAAAGTATTACTGCTGCCCCGAGGACGTAAGCACACTTGCCGAATCTAGTAAATATTGTGTCTTATTTACTTTATTCCACTGCACACATACCGTCGATTTTACAACACGTTATCAGCGCGAGAAGCTCTTGTGTCAGTGGAAAGCACAACACCATAAATCCGGTGAAACACTACCTACCTCTCACCTCTGTCGGTTGGAATCTCACAGATAAGAATTTTTTTTCATTTTATCTTCATATCTTTGTATGACTAATTTTCTTAAAGTAAATATACATTTGGTTATATAACTATTATCATTGGCAGAAAATCTAACGGCCATGTAAACACTCTCTGAACTCAAACTTTCTGACCTCGGATTGAGATACTTCTTCCTTGAAAGTTGTTCATCCGTCTAATACCTATAACATATCAAATTTTCAGAAAATTCGAACGGTGATATCGTCGCCAATGTCTGAAACACCAACCCAGTTTCCAATTCCGTAGAAAACTGGACAGCCATCTTATGAGTATCGAAACTCCTTTTTTCAGTATCTCAGATCGAAATTATGTCTTCATGAAAGTTGTTCGGTATCCTCCTATCCATATCATACTAAAATTTTAGCCAAATCTAACGGCTTGATCGTCTCATAAGTTGCAGGCACTACTCTTGACTCCAAAACTTATGGTAACAGTATCGATTTTTTTGAAACTCACCGGAGGAGGAACACCAATTGAGACTTATTGTTACTATTACTTCCTGAGTAACTAAAAGGACCTAGAGTTGTGAAAGAAAAAAAAAGGGATGGGACAGAAGAAAGTGGTGGACAAAGAAAAAGAAAAAGCAAAAGATAGGGACTTAATCATTACCTTTTATGTTTTGGCATATTTATGTGAATGATGCTGGTTTAAAGCCCTATCATAAGTTCTATTTATTTACAATGGGTGAAATTATTACCCTTTGCTTTAAGTTTTGATATTTATGTGAATGGTGCTGAATCAAAGTCCTTGTCATAAGCTTTATTTACTTAAAAGCAATTTATTTACTATGGTTGGAATTACCGCCTATTGCTTTAATTTATTTAGTGTACTACATTTTATGATGAGTATATAAAAAGACCTGAAGTTCCTTGATTAGATTAAAACATGAAGTTTCTTGATCCTCATCATATAAAATGATTGGACATGAAGTTCCACCATTAAAAAAAGATCAGACTTGAAGTTCCTTGATCATCATTATATAAAAAAGATTGGACTCAAAGTTCCTTGATCAAATCAAAACTTGAAGTTTTTGAATCAACTGAGAGAACATTAGTTCTGCAATTAAATTAAACTGAAGACCATAAGCGCCTTAGTCCACAAACTATTACATGAGAGCCAGAAGTCCCTTGATTCATGTAAATGAGGACCATGAGTTCCTTAATCCATGTACAGATTAAGTATAAGCATGAGTTCCAAAACATATGAACCTAAAATGATGTCGATATTGAGAATAAATTTTGAGTCCATATGAATTATGTTTTGACCTGAAGTTCAAAATATGAATAATTTTAAGAACTTGAAGTTCTAACATTTTGTATAGACATATGTTATATGTGCTATGAGTTAATTATCGCAATTTCTGTCATACCTGAATTTCTTCCTCTTGGAAATAAGGAAATGGTGAACTTAGCAAAACCCGATTTTGTGGCCATCAACATCTTACACAAGAGATACTTTCATGAATTCATAATGCTTGAGAATTCATACAGAAGCATATGATATTAGAAAACATCTTTGCTTAAAGGCTCTTTGATTCATATTAATGGAACTCATAGTGTCCTATATCTAACAAACTGGAAGTTTCAAGCATGTATAAAACCAAAAGAGAATGAAATTTTCTACACACACACACACACACACACACACATGTACATACACATGAGTTACAACTAAAAAAACAAACAAATGAGGGGCCTTTGATTCATATTAATGGAACCCATAGTGTCCTATATCTAACAAACTGGAAGTTTCAAACATGTATAAAACCAGAAGAGAATGAAATTTTCTACACACACACACACACACACACATGTACATACACATGAGTTACAACTACAAAAACAAACAAATGGGGGGCCTTCACAAAGGTTGCTCATGTGAAACCTCAGTACTTGGCAGCACCTCAGAAGGGGGAGGCATTGGAGATTGATTATGTGATGCTCGAGTACTTGGCAAAACACCATAAGGGGAAGACATCAGTTGCCTTCAGAATCTAGCCACGAATCTATGGTGATCACTTTGAATCTGACTTTCAGATTCCTGCAGCTGGTCGATCTCTCTTTTCATACTCGTCGAGTAAATATTTGCAAGTTTGTGCAACTCTTTATTCTCGTGTTTGAGCCCTCTAATCTCTTGTCTAAGACTTGCCACCTCAGCTATTACTGTTTCGACTTGGCGAGTTCGAGCAAGTAAGCATTAGCCCATGTTGGATACAGAACCCGCACACTGAACACTAAAAGCTAAAGAGTCTTGAACGGCCAATTCATCAGACCTTTTTGAAAGTATTCTTTTGTCTCTGAAAGTGAGAAGGTTCCTAGCTACTACTGTAGCCGTTATATCTTCCCTCATCATAAAGTCTCCAACCGTAAGAAGGCCATTAGAAGATAAGAAGGACATGCGCCATATATTATTTTGATGTGGCTCGTGTGTATTTTCTCCTAGACTCAAATCTAAACAAAGGTTAGATGGGCAAGCCATTTTCAGAAATGATGAAAGAAAATGGTTGGATAGAGTGAAATCTCAAAAATACAACAAAGATAATTTTCACTGGCGGGTAACCTTCAAAGCGTGCATTTTGAAAGCAATTGATACCTCTATAAAAGGAGAGGCAACGCAGCCACCTATTCAAAAATTGAAGAGACACCGCTCTCCGAATTTCAAAAGCTGGATTTTTTTGAATAAAGTTTGTCAACATTTCTCAAACGCAATCTCAACTTTCTAGATATCAATGACAACTCTGTTAAAATATCACTGGCAAAGTTAAAACACGTAAAGTTCACTATTCTAACTACATCACTATTGCCGACAAGTATGGGTAACAAAGCCACATCCGCACCACTACCTGTTATTGGGAAATCCCTATATATGTCGACCTTCGTCCTTCATGGCAAAGAACACCTCCAAAATGCCTAACTTATCTTCCTTGCCAATAATGCATTTGCGACCAAACCTCTTAACATATTCAATCTTCCTTTTCTCGAATACCTTTTCAACCAAGTCTATCAAAATGCCACACTTATTTTCTCAGCAAGAAACCCCTTTTCGATCAAAAGGTTTACACCAGCATCAAAATTTATACTTTTTCTTTCAAGAGCAAAAGTATCTCATATTATCAATCTTGAGAGCAAAAGTATCTCATATCATATCATGTTCTTTCCCTGCCTTTTCCTTTACCATTGCTCTTACCTGCAAGGCAAGGAGAAATAAAGCAATCAATCAGAACCTGAAATCAAACTTCCGATTAGGAGCCGACTACCTAGAACCTTTCCTGATTGCTTACCTTGCATTGCTCTCGAGTAGTCATCTTCAACTGTTGTTGAAGCTGGATCTCAAGTCACCAACATGATAGAATAATTGATACGTTGTTGGCTCTATACACTGAAGCTGCCAATCATGGATGAGTCACCAACAAGTGATGAACCATCCAAGGGTAAAGATTGTGCACCACTTTTACTGGGCAAGAGACTGAAGTAGAATGATTAATGATGAGTTTATGGAAGTCTAAAGGGAGAAAATTGGTGGTTGACTGGGTAAATGGAAGACCAAAGTTCAATGATGGGAATCCTACTCACATCCCCAACAAACTCTACCAGTATATGTCATTCACATGATGTACAAAAGAGTAATGAACATTACTAATTGATTACATGTTACAGAGACGCCGCGTGGATTGAAGTCTCAGTCAGACTATCCACAAACTTGACACTACTAAATTGTTGCATGCCTGAAGCATGACAGTCGCCGCATGGATTCAAGTTCCAAAAGGGATAATCCATGGACATGGCAATTTTAATATATTGTATGCCTATAGCATAATCGATGTGTAGGTTCCAATGATTCAACTCCCAAGAATTGGAGATTAAAAATCCAAGCTCTATAACACTCTTGAGGAGGTTATGATCCAAACTCTCAAACAATTCATCTAATAAGATATGACTGTCCTAGAAGAGACAATGTAAAGCCCCTGAAGAGGCAAGGATATCCAAAGTAATGATATACTTATAAATATGCATGTGCATGCACATGAGAATTATGGGATCACAAATTGATGATTACCAATGTTAATTTTGGTTTTTAGTAGCTACTAAATTCATCAATGAGATGTGTTGATATTGAGCCACATTCTTTTGTTCATCGACAAAAAGAAAAATTATTGGCCAAAATGGAGAAAGACAATTCCATTACCATTTATTAAGAATGTGGAAAAATAGACCTATAGTACAAATCGCCAAATGATGTTGAACCCAGAAGGTTACATATGAGCATTTGTAATACAGTGAACTACACTCAACATGATATGACACAAGGTTCCTAGTTGAAACATGAAATTGTGATATACTCATGTAAACATGATTTCTCATTATGAAACTTGTTCATTTAAATGGAGAATTATATATTACACGAAGTTTTATGAAATACCTGAAGCATATATGCACGAGTAAATCCCTCAAGTATACATGGAAGCAAGTTGCTCTGTATAAATTCCAAAGGAGAATGTGTCATAAAATGTAGAAAATCCCTAAAGGATTTAGACTGCTTGAAGAAAGCCCTGGAAGGTAAAGCATAAATTATGTACTCAATACCAATAGATGGTATAAATTGCATTTGTTTGTACCATACTTAGGGCCTCCGTATTTGGACCTCGTATAAATACTCGAAGGACTCAAATGTAATTATGTAATAAATGAAGGGGCAAATATGTAATAAGTGAGGAGCCCTTATTCTATAAAAGGGACTCCTCACTCTCATAATGGGGGAGGCCGGAGATCCCAAAGCCTCACTCTCATATTCAAAGCTCTATCTCCCTCACAATCCTCTCACAAACAGAGAAATACAATATCAGTGTGGACGTAGCCCAAACATTGGGGGTAAACCACGATACATCTTGTGTTCTTTACTTTCTTGCAGATTCACGGTCGGATTTACGTTGTTCCAAGACCCTTCCGGTTTTGTGCATCAACAGCCTTAGTGAGTACTATCTTTATGATGTTATTGCAACATACTAAATCTCTTGCATGAGTTGATAATATTAGAATGGGACTCTTGAAGAGTTTAGAAGATTATAAAGCGTTGAAAGGAATACTGTCTCGAGTTGCAGATCGAACAATATGTCAACATAAATCTTATTCAAAATGTTTATGGTAGTAAAAAACTATATGGATTGAAGATTATGAGTTGAATACTCAAATGATTAACCAATATTTAGACACTAAGAAAGATCATTCATCCTCGTGAGGGAAATGATGAATTGATATTTGGTCCAGGAGTACTATACCTTAGTGAGGTATGTGCCTTACTGTATTTAGTACAATACACTGAACCAGATGTTACATTTCTTGTGAAGCACAATACCAACATATGGTATTAGAATGAAGTAAAGTTTATCTTTTGATAACTCCAAGAAATTATAGACATGTGTTTGTTCTATTCTAAAGAACTCACCAATAGCCATGGTCTTATTGGGCAAGCAAAAATATGAATATCTATGTAGCCTACATACAAATCGCTCTTAGAAATGTTTTGTATTTACATATAGAAATAAATTGATCCTACAATGATCAAGGAAGCAACATTCATTGCCACATCTTCATATCTCTCAGAAATACATGAGTTTAGTTAAAACTTGTGGCCATTAAAATTTGGAGCGCATGTGAACCACTTTCTGAAGCAAACACTCCAACTATAATGATTACATCAACATATTAATCAATCAGATTAAAGAATTTGAAATTAGGGGGAGATACTCATCAGGGGGAGCATCCAAAACATATCAAGGTTTTAACAAGGCAACCGAAATTGACGTATGGCCATCCAAGGAGTGTTGTAATATAATATGTGGATGGCCCACATGAATAGTTCATTACTATTCATCCAAAGAAAAATCAAATGGATTATTATTCATATGAAGAAAAACGGATGAGTTACTATTTATGTACAATATTTCACTATTCATTTTAGGAAAGTTTGTAAAGTGAATAGTGTTGCTATAGGAATCTTTAAGATGAGAGCATACGAAGGAAGGAAGAAGAGAGAAGAAGAAGAAGAAAGAGATGAGAGAAAAACATATAGAGGAAAGAAAGAGGAGTTATGGAGGAAAGGAAGAGAAGAGAAAAGAAGAGAGATGCGGAAGAAATTACCAGTGAGCCAAGCTAGAGAGAAAAGAGAAAATAATGAGAGTTATTTTGTACTCCTATTATTTCAGATAATGAAAGAAAGTGTTACTGCTGCCTCGAGGATGTAGGCACAATTGCCGAACCTCGTAAATATTGTGTCTTATTTACTTTATTCCACTGCACACATATCGTCGATTTTACAACAAATAAAGAAATATTTCACTACAAGATAAAATCTCTCCACAAATACGAAATACTCATCATTACTCCTGAAAAGCATCCACACAAAAAATACCAGATTCAATTGATATGTGACATTCTACACGTTTCTAATTTTAGCAACAGTAGAAATTTTTTCAAGATAATTTATTTTTTTATTTAATATAACGATACTTGAGGAAAAGGAATTTGAGCTTACTTACACAATGAGCCCATCATGTGAGTTGAACGTGATGCCTCACTCTTACAACAAACAAAAATAACTAAACCGTAATACTAATGACAAATGCCTATATACATGCATGATGGAGGCCCAACTTTAGAAGTTTTATATGAACAATAGGAGCAAATTGGAGACCCAACTATGCAATTGCAGATTGTGATGATGATGTTGTAAAACATTTAAGAAGGGCATATAACTTCTCAAAGTGAATGAGGTGCTTTCTGATGCGGTAGAGGTGCAGAGTATAGAGCAATGCAGCCAATGTTACCACACCAAAAGACAGCAAAGTCAACTTCCAAAAATCCTGCAAAATAACAATGCAGTTAAACAAAAACCCAAATGGGTTTCATTAATAACTTTATTAAATATTTTAGAAACTTAAAAAGTTTCTGAAGTGAGAAATATAAAAAATTAGTGTCACACAAAGTCACCAAACTATGGATTCTGGGGTTGAACATGGGGATTGAACACATGAACTGGACTATTTTAGTCTTTAGGTGCAAAACAAAAATGGAAGCTGTTCAAAAGTCAAAACTAGAAGAAGTTGACCATTAGGCTTTTGGTCTATACTCTATAGCTTGACTAATATACGAATGATGTTTGGGTCAATCGAACTAGGGATGCAACTCGAGAGAAACTTAGATGCAGCTGATCGTATATTTTCTCGTGCGTATTATTATTATGTTGTGTATATCGCTCTTGTCACCTGACACAATCACATGAGAAGAGAGTAGACACAAAGTGATATACTACCGATTGAACCTTAGCTTTTTCTGTAGTACTTTGTGGGTTAGGTAGTTTGTAAGGTCGACCTAACTTTAATTCATACTTCACAATTTGAGTTTGAACTTACTTTTCAATTTCTGACAGGTTAAAAGCCGATTAGGGTTTTGTGAACTTTGTTGGATTTGGATTGACCTTACCTGAGTTGCACCCTACCTAGAATCATCAAGCCATAAAGTAAAATATGATTACCTGTGGATTAGAGATGATTATTCCCATGACATAACCCATCAGATCCATAATTGACTGAAGGGAGTTTTGAACACCTCCCACTACACATCGATCCGATTCAGGAACTCGATCCTGTCCAACATATGGATACATCTAAATGTCAAGGCATCATAGAAATGCTGAAAACACTTTCATCACAAATCATAAAAAAACCTATAAGATTATTAGTTTAGTTTAAATTAATATTGTTTTACTTTACCTGCATTTGTTGGATTACCGCTAAATCAAACATCCACAATCCAAGCCTAGAAGCAGCCACTCCTGCCATCAGCATATATGCCGATAAGTTGCTATTAGATATCCAAATTGAAGCAACACACAGTAGGAGGAAGGTCCACTGCATTAAGAAATAAATATGAATTAAGATTAGAATCTGAAATTGTGATCACTCGAAAATAAGTCCGCTCTAGTAAATTTAACTGAAATTGTCCAGTTCAGACCGATCCATCAAAGGAGCCCCAAAGTTTTTACCTGAGACCAGATGGACCAAAGTCCGGTTCTGAGTTTTAGAATATGAGATTGCACTATAGGGTACACAATTGTTGCAGCAATTCCAATTGCAGCACTGATTCCACGTGCTATCCCAATGACATATGCAGGTATGCCTTCCCATTCCAGTGTAGCTGTCATCAATGTCCCAAAGCTGGAATAAGAGATTCAATTGGTAAGAGACTTACTCACAAATCACAACGCTAGAATAAATATATGCACAAATAGAACCGGTTTTAAGTTTTTAATCAAAAAGTTTAGACAAACTACATGACTAAATTTCAAGTGCAACAAAAAAGAATATGGATGTTATTTTCAAACTTCAAAGATGAAGGACTATTCGAAAGAGGTTTATGTCTAAACGTATCCCTACTAATCCCCTAAAAAATGGTGGGATTCCTAGGAACTAGTTTAAACATCATTCTTTATACGAAGAGTCCGTCTTAATCCTACAAATTAGAAGATAACATCATATATTCTTCCAAGACTGCACTTGAAATCAAGTCGTTTATCTCGTCTAATCATGTCCGACATATCAAACATGGCCTAAACCATAGTTTATATACGGTTTATTGCCCATTTAGTATCATTTTGGTTCTATTTTTGATTAAAAGTTTGCAACCAGTTCTATTTGTGTGTATAGCCAAAGCCCGACGGAAGTTAAGGTTAAAGGAAATTAGTATTGGTAGGGTTTTTACCTAAGCACAGTAAAAAATAACAGAGACAGAGCAACACCAGGGAGCACAACATCTTGCTGCAAATACACTCTCCATGCAGCCACATAAGGGATCCTTGAGACCATTTCAGTTACTCTCTTAATCCAGCTTACCTCGGCCGGTTCCAAATTGTTTTTATCATGAGAAAGCAAGCTGCTTGTCTCCTGACCATCAGTAGACACATCACTTCTTGAAGGCATTGATATCTTCCGTTGGCTGCTTTCGCCTAGAGCCGGAATCCCTTTGTATACAGACATGAAAAGCCAGTATTCCAACCAGATAGTTGTAGTGTTCCAGAGTGCTAAAGTTAAAGCAGAAGCCTTTAGGGACACAAAGCTGATAATGAAGCCAGTTAGCACAGGAGCACATAGCTTGCAGAAGAGATCGATACGCCGAAGGACCGAGTTCATTTTTGTCAGTATTTCTGGATTAGAATGGCTTTCTGATATCACCACAACCCTGCAGAAAGAGCAATTGATATATAATATGCACAACAAATCTGGGCTAAGGATAAACAAGGACTTATCTTTGACCGACCCAAAAAACCTCATCCTAGAAATTACTTCTATTAAAAGTTAAACATGGCCTGTTTGGGATCTTATTTTGGAAGGGCTAAAGCCTAAAGGTGTGTTGTATTTGTCAAACATAAGGGTGCTTCATTAAGAAGCGCTTTTCCAGAACCACTTGTCAGGTGCTTCATCAAGAAGCACTTTCAAGTTTTTTTTTTAATTTTTTTATTTTTAAACTCACTTGAATTTTTAACAAAAATTTCAGCATATTTCTAATAAGTGCACTTTTAACATAAGCGTGTTGTGCGCATAAATTCGTCATTGTAGTCATACTAATTCTCCTTGTATACACCTTTGCTTTACTCTTTTATATAAGTTTTACATTCTATTTGCGTCTTGTAGGTTGTAACAAGCAAAGAGTGAAAATGAGCTAAAAAGAAAGTACAAAGACTAAAAAAGCTTTTACAATCCTATTCAGTCTGCACTATCTGTGCAGATCAGCGGAGTTCGCAGAATAAATTGTACCGACTCGGAAAGAACCCGAAGATGAGCCGTACACCCTTGTAAAACTACGAACGTCTATTTTCTATAGAATTTATGGTCATGAATATCATTTTTGTAGAGGGCGTTGTGACAGTTTTAGTACATGAAGGTCGGGCTGCACGAGAATTCAAAGTTTTTTACAACTGGGCATATTAGGGGGTTAAAATTTCTATTTACTGTTGGGATGAGCCAAAAGTTTGGAAGAAAACAAATGAGAATGCTTTTTGATATAGGGTAATGCTAGGGAGATCAAAATTTTTAAACTAAATTTGCAAACAAATTGGATTAATTAGTGTCGATTAATGTGCTTTTTCTTATTAGTGCCACATCATTTAGTTTGCAATTTGGTTTAAAAAAATTGGGGTATCATTTTTGTTCACCATCATAAATTATGGTGTATGTTCACCACACACTTAATCAATTGACGCGTGTCATTTCACTTAATCTTGGTTAATTTTTTTTCAAAAATAATAGAGTAACATTTAATGTGAAAGTTAATTAAAATTATGTGTATAATAAGCATACACTATAATTATGTTAGTAAAAAAATACTCCTAAAATTTAGTTTTTCTAACGTTACTCTTCGATATAATGAAACTTTCAAACTCAATAGGTGAAAAGATAAGGAGGCTATTCTTGGCCTTTGGCTGTTACAAATGAAAGGGGACATATTATCCCTGATCAGAGCAGCGTGCAAAACAATAGAAAAAATAAAAGAAATAAAAAAGAAAGCAGCCACCAAACAGAGGAGGCAGCAGCAGCGTGGTAAACAAGAATTAAAATAGAAAATTCAGTGCCAGCCGCACCATCTAATCATTAGAAATGTCTAAGTCAAGTTTGTTTTTTTTTTTTTAAGTTTTCGATTATGCTTTTGTTATAAACGAATTTGACGATGTTTATTGATAATTTCAGATTATATTTCACTTTTTACATGTATTTGTTATGCTTGATCACCATAATTATTTCTTATATTGAGTTTGTTAAATAGATAAATTTAAATGATCGAGGGTTGTGTTTATACCAAGAGACAAAAGAACTATTGCAAAGTTCTTGGAGTTAAGCAGCACGAAAAATCGAAATAGATATTGTGTTTTGGGCTTTGTGTCTTTTGTCAATTCAATTGTATTATGCTTTCTTGAGATGCAACTTAGCAGATAACATTATAAATGCTTTGAGTTTGAAAAGAGTGTAGAAACCATGCCTTATTCCATACTTAGGAGAATCAATATATAGTTTAAAGAATAAATATCATGCCTTTAGGTTGACAAACACTAATATCTCAATCTGTTTGCATGTCGTTGCTTTAGGAAGGTAGTTAGTAGTGAATACTGAAACCCTAACTCGTCTTCTCACTGTTTCAAATCTTATTCCAAATCTGTTTGCATTTGATTATTTTTGTTTTATTCTATTTTGTTTATTATCAGTTTCAAATAATCTTCAACATATTCTATTAAATCTCTTGTGTGAATCTTTGTTAGTTTTTGTGAACAAATTAATTTAAATTCTTAGGAATCATAATCTAGATACGTATTAGTGCAATCTTGTGGGAATGATCTTGTACTTGCTTTCTATACTAGGTGTTTGATCTTGTCTATTGGCAAGTTTAAAACGTGTAATTAGTAGCATAATATTTAGAATGTTAATATTCATGACAAAGCACTTATGAGCAAAATGCTTCCTATAGAAGCAATCTCAGAGCAGCATCGTTCTAATGAAAGTCTGAGCAATTAATTAGAGAATTTACCAGTCTCTTTCAACTAAGATGGTGCCGGCAAGAGTAGAAGTAACTGCAACAGCTCCTGCGACGTTGGTTAATATTACTAGCATGATAAACGCATGAAAATTTGTGCGGCTTAAATCAGAGTAGACCAGTAATGCCATCACAGTGCCTCCAGCAATAATAGAAGAGAGATTTTGTGTTACCAACCAAAGCCGGAGAACCTGTTCACAGAAGTGAAAGATGTGTATAATTATGTAACAATTTTTTTGTCTCCCTTTTTCTTCTAAGAATTCACATATATAAGCTAGCCTATACCTTTATATATGTAAATCTATCCACCCAGTGTCCAACTAAGGGTCCGAAAAGCGCGGTGGAGGCTGATTCCACCGCGCCATAGATAGCAGCAAAGAGTAGGGAGTCGGGCCAAATGCTTATCATGTATAAACCAACAGAAAATTCCCACACCCTGCAGAAAACAGAAGAAAATTCAATAGAAATTAAAGTTTGATCAAAATCCAACCTGCTCTTTCATTTGTTCCTTTTTAGAGATTTCAAGTGATATCAATAATCAACAAGTTCATAATCTTCAACTTAGTTTCTGATCTTTAATTTATCCTTTTTTTTTTTATTCTTTCCAGCACTTGATGTGGTTTCATAAAACTTTCAGCAGCAAAGTAAGAAAAACAAATTATTAATTTCAACGCATCATTTGACGTAATTAAGGAAGTTCACAATAAATTTAAGGAAAAAACTCAAACCAAAAATATAAAAAAATTATACATGAAAAGTAGTAAATTAACCTGGTGCCCCATCTGGATAAAAAGTGGCCAAAGTAGAGATATCTGATTAGATGAGGAGGAACTCCATCATCTTTTGGATTAGGAGGGTGTTCTTGCACTCGGGATAAAAAGGGTTCTCTCACTTCCTCCATTTCAGATCAAAACACCAGACGTGCAGAAGAGCGACCGAGGGTTTGTTGTTACGTGGTGCAAAACTGAAACACTGCAGCTATCAATACAACAATCATAGATATTAATGCTGACTTGAGGATGCGAATCTCTCTAGCTACGTGGTTTTGATCTACTCGGAAAAAAATAGAAAATTGGGTCTCAATCCAGTGCGTCTACGCCTCAGAAAAACCTAGCTGCTAAACAGAAACTCACATTTGATTTGATCACGTGATCGCGATGCTACCAACCCTTCCTGAACTTTCCAACAATAAAAATCCAAATAGTAAAGGCATCTACTTTTTCTATAGCCTATTCGCCTCATAGCAACTCTACCCATGGAGCCCTCCCTCCTCACTGGCAATCCACTATTGAATTCATCCTATTGAACAGTAACTGTCTTTAATGAATAGTAACTGTCATTAATGAACAATAATTGTCATTTGCATCTCAACATTTTGAGCCCCCTCCCTGGCAATAGGCAATAAAATATTAGTTTTTTTTGTTTGTTTAAATAATACAAAATAAAATTATTTGTAATTTCGGATAAGATTTTTTAAATCGTTCTCGTTGCGCCACGTGTCATTTTATAAAAAAAACAATTATTGAGCGATGGAGTTCGATAAGATTTTTATCCAATGTCATCGTGCCACGTGTCGTTATCTTTTGAGAATTTTTACGATAGATTTCGATCAGATTTTAACTCGTTCAAAATTGCGCCACGTGTCATTATCCGAAAAGATAATTATTGGAGATCGATTTCGATAAGATTTTTATCCAATACGATCGTGCCACGTGTCATTATCTTTTCAGAATCTTTGAGGATAGATTTCGATCATATTTTTAACGAATGACGGCATGCCACGTGTCCTCATCTACAATCTGATCCTTTCTGAATCGCCCATATAATCCATCATCCATCCTCACAAATCTCACAAATTGGATTGAAACTTTGAGAGAAAGATAGGAATTTGATTGAAAGTAGTTGAGAAAATATGAAATTGTGGTGTAAGGTAGATGGAGAATAAGTGGTATTTATAGAAAAGTAAAAACAATTTTTTACAAATTTTTTTTCAGATTTTTTACAATTTTTTTCGAATTTTTTCCATTTTTTTTAATTTTGTTATTCAAATAATTAATCTCTGCCGTTGGATTTTAAAAAATTTGAATTCCAACACTCCAGATTGTGCCACGTGTCACAACGGTAACTTTTCTTAATTTTAAAACTATTTTTTCTTTATTTATAAAGCATATTAATATCGACCGTTGATCTCAGATCGAATGGTTGATATTAAATAAGATTTTTTTTTTTTTTTACCGTTGAGATCCAACGGTCCAAATTAAGGAGCCGTTGAGATCGAACGGACCGTGGGAAGCCACGTGGCTTCCCAACGGTAACTGAGACCACTGCAAAAGTGGACTGCTTTTCTGAAAAGCTGTTGGGCGACGCACCCCCATGCGCGAGTGGGGTGCACGCGCTTGACAGAAAAAAATAAAAAAAGGGTTTGGAGCTCGGGCTCACGGGCTGTCAAAAGTTGACAGGCCTTCTGCTCGGGCCTTCTCACCAGCTCGAGCTCTTCAAGGCTGGAGTTGATTCACAGGGCCTCAGGCCCTTTCCTCTCCCCTGCCCCCCGGGCAACTCCCATGGCTGGAGCTGCTCTCATATGCAACTAAAGTAGATAAAATTGTACTATAAAAGTTGACTTGATAGGTTGCCTACTCAATTATGTCATGAAAATATTTGTCACTCATATGGATTAAGCAAGCCAAGTAGGCAGAATTATATTTTAATATTGTATTTTATCTATAATAACTACTTAATTATACATTTTAGTTCTGGCATCCGAAACTTAATTTTCTACTTATGTTATTGTAGTCAACATTGCCTACTTTGGGAAGTAGCTAAAATTTGAAAACTCAATTGCCTATACCAAAGCTAGTTTTGCTTATGTGGCTCATCAAAATGGATTTGCATACTCAATTGCTATTGGAGATGCTCTAATATGATAGAAGGATTAGTTTTTAGACCATATTATGTGACAGTAGTTTACATGCTCAAACAATCGTTACGATATATTAGTGATTCTTACGTACATGACGCTTTACGTAATATTAAAATCGAAACCCTTCAACTGGTGGATTTCTACAAACATTAGATTAATCAGATGAAAAGTCACATCTTCGTTATAGGCCAATCTGTCTGCCACCCTTCCATGCCCTTGTGATTCAACTCTAATATGCTTTATATCTGATCATCAGATGGTAATTATATTAAACACATGAAAGTATTATAGCAAATTCAAGCAATCCTCCAATCCTTGGCCTTCAAATAATGTTAACAACTAGGATATTTAATCATAGTATATACTTTGCAATATTAAATTAAACAAATTAAAAGGTGTGGTCCAATATTTTGGTGGATAGGATGTTGGTTTTTACTCATGTGTCTCGGGTTCGAAACTTCTCACTCCTCTAAATTATTGTAATAATTTCAAACTTTTCCCTCTCCTATTAATAATAATAAAATTAAAAAAAAGTTAAAGGTGCGCAGGGTAACTGATACAAATGGACAAAGTTGTAATACAAATATTAAGGAGGAAATTTTTGTGAGAAAGGTTTATATTAACTCATCCGTTGAGTTGGATACTTCATCATAAATATATACATTTTTCAATTGGCAGTTACGTAAAACTTTTGACTTTTTGCAAGTAATTATCTTTTAATGATTCAATAAAGACAACTGTTATTAGCACTTTAAAAATCACATTCTACACTTCTCACAAGTGTATTTTTCTTTCTAATTATAGAAAGTTTAGAATGCAAAATGAGATTTTTGAAGTTTTAATAACAATTCCCTAAATAAATATATCTTCCTATCAGTCAGCTGTGTCACGGCAACCTCGCCGGCAAGTCCCATGTTGTTGTTTTTGCTTTCTTAATTTTAAGAGTATCTTAAGTTGTAAAATACTCACTCTTCACATGTAAAGTGTTTTTATTCTTGACAAATTAAATCATAAGTTGGCAGTGACACACGTAAAGATGACTTATTAAAAATGTAAAGGTGCAGCCACACAATACTACGATTTTGTAGTATTCATTTTCACTTGCAAGTGGGAGGTCTTAGGTTCGAATCTCGTAGATGGCGAATTCGATACTAAATTAAGTTGAGATGAACTCGAAGTGTAAGGTCAAAACCTGTGTGGATTATGTTGTTGTAAACATAGGATAGTGCTACCTACATACTTATTTTTATTTTTCAAACATTCAACTTAATTTTCAACTATCAAATCGAATGAATTGAATGAGGTAAATGTCTAAAAATTATCAAGGATATGTGGGAGGTAAAAATAGACGTGTCATCGCACAACCCTATTGCAATTCTACATAATCTAAATTACTTAATAACAAAATTTTCTTTGTCAATAAAAAAAGAGAGTAGAAGTTAGAAGGATCAAATTAAGAACTTAAAAAAACAATAATCAAAGTAAACGTTATTGACAATATAGTAAACTAAACACAATTTTTTTTTCACAGCCGCAAAATGAATGCGGGGAAGGCAGGATTTGAGAGCGTTGAATCAGTCAAATTATTGCATGATTTATAACTTGATGGAGTCTTTCATGTTCCAAAGTTTCGTGTTAATTTATTGTGTGTGAGTAAATTAACACGAGCTAGCGTGATGCAAAACTGGCCAAGGATTTGCTGTCCCTAAAATAATGTCTCCTTTCGTGTCTCATTTTTATTTGTTTGACACGTGTCTTTCACCTTAATAGTGGTTAACTTCTGTTAAGCTTTATTATCTTGTATTGAGAAATAATAAAAAAACCTCCAAAATACCAAAAGTCAAGCCGAAGCGGCCGAGACTGTCTATTTCCCCAACGCCTTCGTCTTCATCGCCGAACACCCCAACCATCCCAAAAGTTGCCATAATTCTCATTGATGGTGTCCATGCTAAAACTCGAAACGATGTTCCATGAAAAATATATCGATAAAGATCGGAATTGAATCGGATCGGAATTGTCGTTTGGAATCTCATTGAACCGGAGCCAACGATTTGATTCGAGTCGAACTAGAGCCGGCGATTTAAATTGAAATGAACTGGATCTGTCGATTTGATTTGAATCGAACTAAATCGAAGCCGGCGATTTGGATTGAATTTCTGAGGAATTGGGAGATAACGATATCGTGGGGATCAATTAGGCTCTGAAGCGGGAGTTTAGAGGGAGAGAGAGGGAGGGAGAGATACAAATCGAGGCCGAGGGTGTTGTCGTCGGTGAGGTGGGGTGGTTGAGGTGCTTGGCTGACGGCACCGGTTGCTCGGGAATCTGATACTCCTCATGTATTTTGGGGAATTGTTTTTTCGACTGAACTCACAATAATACAACTTAACAGACGTAAACTTCTGTTAAAATGGATGACACGTGTCAAATAAATGAAAAAGAGACATAGAAGGAGACGTCACTTCAGGGACAGCAGATCCTTGGCCTGCAAAACTATTAATTTATTGAGCTGAGCGTTTGTTTTTCATATAGCACGTCTTGGTTTCGATTTCTGATGATGGTGATTAGGAGAAGGCTGAAATACCTTTGTGAGTCTTCCCGATCTCTGAAATTGTGGACTGCTGTGGTGAAGTCATTAGCTATTCCCCTTTAGGAAAAAAAAAATAGGCATAGTTATATTTTAATATTTTATTTTATCTATAACGTCTACTTTTACTTGGGATTCTTAACGAAACACTCCTGGTACTGTTCACTTTTAACGTTAAGGACATTTTAACTCTAAAAAGCCACTTTTGGTACTATTCACTTACAACACATTTTTGTCATTTTTATTAAAACTCAAAGTTTTTAAGCTCTTTTCATTAATTTTCTTCTTTTACATTTTAGTTTTGGCATGCAAAGCTTGATTTGCCTACTTGTGTTATTGTAGTCAACATTGCTTATAGTAGGCAAAATTTGTAAACTCAATTACCTATACCGTTGAAGCTAGTTTTACTTACATGGCTCATCAAATGAATTTGCATACTCAATTGCCATTAGAGATGCTCTAATATAATACATGAACTAGATTTTTAGACCATATTATGTGACAGAAGATCACATGCTAAAACAACCGTTATAATATACTAATAATTCTTACGTACATGACTCGTTACGTCATAGTAAAATCGAAACCCTTCGGCGGGTGGATTTTATAAGGAACGCATATGTTAGATCATAGTACAAATCAGATAAATTGAGCAAAATTAAGAGAATTAGAATCCTGCACATGCAATTCTACAGACATAAGATTAATTAGATGAAAAGTCAGATCTTCATGAAAAGTATTGAGTAAACTATAATGCTAAAAGTACTTTTAGCAAAGACAGATGGGATTAGAATAGTTAATATGAAAGTTTCATTAATTGATATTGTTCACCTGTCTTCAATAAAAAAAACATTTTTTTATAAATATGTACATAACTGTTTTTGCTTTCTACTGTTTTGAAATCATAATTTTGACAAAAAAAAAACATTTCTTTTTCTCATTTACCAAACTCAATTAAGGCTTCAATTAAGTATATACTTTGCAACGTTTATTTAAAAGGAAAACTAATGAAAAAGGTTTAAAAACTTTGAGTTTTAATGATAAGGACAAAATAAAGGGTAAAGTGAATAGTACCAGGATTGACTTTTTAGTGTAAAAATGTGGTTTTTCGTTAAAGTGAACAGTACCGGGTGCTTTTCGTTAAAGTTCCCTTATTTAAATTTGCACACAGAAGCAATGCTGCAATCCTTGGCCATCAAGCAATGTTAACAACTATGATTAGTCATTAGTATACACTTTGCAACATTTAATTAAATAAATTAAGAGGTCGAAGGTGCATGGCAGCTATACAAATGGACAAAGTTGTGATACAAAAATTAAGGGGAAAAAATCATTGAAAAAGGTTTATATTAACTCATCTGTTGAGTTAGATGCTTAATTATAAATATATACATTTTTTCAATTGGCGGTTACCTAAAACTTTTGTATTTATGCGAGTAATTCGCTTTCAATGATTAAATAAATACATGTATCAGTCAGTCAGCTGTGTCAGGTTTGTAAAATACCACTTGCAAGTCTCAACAGCAACCTCGCCGGCAAGTCCCATGCGGTTATTTTACCTTTCTTAATATCAAGCGTATTTTAAGTCGGATGTGGTGGATTGACAGACCCCCATCTTCGTTAGTTCATGTTTTATGTAATGATGGTCTTCTTTGTTCTCGTTAGCCGGATGTGGTGGGTTTGGGGTGACACTTCAACTTAGTTCAAGTGTTTGTGGCTTGTATCCCCGCTCACTGTTTTGCTTTGTTTTTAGTTTCGTAGTGTTTGCCTTTGTGTAAGCTTTCTTGCTTTTGTTTGGCTTCTTAGCCCTGGGATGTGTTTCTCCTGGTTCTCAAAAAAAAAAAAAAAATCAAGAGTATTTTAAGTCAGAGAATACTCGGCCCCTCACATGTAAGGTGTTATTATTCTTGCACAAATCAAATCACAAGTTGACCATTGACACACGTCAAGATGACTTGTTAAAAATGTAAAGGCGCAAAAGGAAATCAAAGTTCTTTTAAATTTTATTCGTGTCTCACTTATTTAGAATGAGTTTGAAGCTGTTTCTTGTAAATTTTATTTGTGTCTCACTTATTTGAAATGAGTTGGAAGCCACTTCCAAATGAGTCTCTTAACTTTGCTTACATTTACCAACACATGCAAAATGAAATAAACCTTTTAGTGGCAGAATAGTTATCTTAAAACAGTCGCTAAAGATATGCACAACCTCTTCAGTGACAAAAAATCGTTGGTCCTCACCGAAAAAGCTTCAGCGACCATTTTATATATATTTTTTTTCTTTGTAAATTTTAGTAAGCGCATGCATAGCATCTGTTCAATTGCTTGCAAGTAGGCCTGGCATTTTGGACCCAACCCGTTAACCCGACCTGACCCAACCCGTTAATATTTGTATTTGGGTGGATGCTTAACGGGTCGGGTCGTTAACAGGTGAACCCGTTAACAACCCGTTAAATAACGGGTCACTTTGGGTCAACCCGTTAGACCCGTTAGGACCCGTTAACACCCGTTAGTTGAGGATATTTTAGTAATTTTAGTAAAATCTTAATGACAAAAAATAAACTTTATGCAAAAAATAAAAATAAAAATAATTGTTAACGGGTGTTAACGGGTGAAACGGATGACCCGTTAACTTAACGGGTCGGGTTCGGGTGACCCATTAACTTAACGGGTCGGGTTCAACACGACCCAAACCCAATAAATCCGACCCGTTTGCAGGTCTACTTGCAAGTAACAACTCAAACTTTAGAGATGAAAGTGCATTTAACAAATAATTGTTTTCCAATGAAAATAAAGGTTTGGGTACATTGATAGGTCCAGGAAAAAAAACAAAGATGAGCGAAGAAAGTATGAAACTTGTTACAGGCACATCCATGGCGGGCGAAGGTCAGCACGACTCCAAGCACAGCCTACGACATCCTACCACAAGAAGCAAAGACACTAGAGATCAGTTTAGCCGGATATGCGCAATTGACGACAGAAGACATCAATTATCTGGCAAAGCATACAGTTATGATATCTATTGACCACATCATCCTCCACAAACTTTGGCAAAGCAAATCATTCAAATATTCTAATAATTCTGAGACCACACCTCGACTTCTCAGCATTATGTATCGTAAAACTACTTCCGATTCAGTTTCATATACGTTGTCATGGGGAAAATGAATGAACGGTCCTTAGAAATGCACAGTGATGAAATCTATTCTATATTTTTGTATGAGAAACAAACGTTGGACTTTTTATTAGGAAAATGAGAGAGATCCAACGATTGGTTGAAATTTTCTGGTAGACAGCTATGTCAATCCACACACACACAGATATTAGCAACTTTCTCCTCTTCAGAATTCAAGTTGACCAGATTGCCGCAAATATTTAACAGAGGCAATACAATGAAGACTCGACAAACCAAACCAGTATAAATATTATGTCAGCAATAAGGGCTTTTCAAAGCGCAAATGCAATATACACTCCTAGTTTTGTCATCCTGCACTGGTTCCGTGAGTTATGAAGATGATAAAATATTGATTTTGGAGTACAAAATGAACCGATAGCGAGACCCTTTCAAATGGTAAAGAAAATTATTACCAAATGCTGAGATCTTGGGGGTGCTGTATACCACTCAAGATTGATTGTTTTAATCTTAACAAACGATGAATCAGGAAGGATAGAGAAATGAAAGGATGCAAAGGGTTAATCATGAAGGACAACGGAAAAGAAATATGTGTTTCTCCCTCCTCTTACATTGGTGATGGGAAGGAAAGTAGCAGGGGGGAGGGAAAAATAAACTCCAAAAGACTCAACAAAGAAGATGCAAATTCTAAGCTTGAAAACCGATGTGAAACAAATTCTTTTTTTTATGTATCTCATAAATGAAGGAAAACAAATACAAATGAGCTACGGAAGTCAATCAACAAATACTAAGTATCAAGTAAGATCAATTACATACATACACATAGAAGACGTTGTCCGACAAAACGAATGTTCGTAGGATTACAAATTTTGAAATTTCTCACATACGGGATCACACTCGTTGTTCACTATTTTTGCGGACTCGAATTATTCTAAATATTGAACGATGAAGTAAAACAAGAACAAAAAGGGCAAGAACAAAAGCAATACCAGCTCAAAATTTGATCGGGCGTGAAGGCTAACTTAGTCGTGCTAAGAATCACACTTCAGTTCATCTGAATCTGAATCACTTGCATTATAACCTGCCAGACACAGAAGACCAAACAGAGGCAAAGCTAATAAGGCAAGGATGATTAGCACAATGATGACGATAACAGAAATTGCAAAGACAGAAGTCAAACCTGGCTGCTTATCACCAACTTTCCAAGCTGAAGATCGCGTCCTCGACGCTCTTGTAATCCATACTCTTCCCTGTAAAATCGCGAAAACCGAAAAGCATTAGCACAAATAAGAATCATAACGCAATCACAACCAGAGCTCTAATTAAGTACTAATCCTAACATTTAACTCTACAATTTGTAGTGCCAAACACAAAGCTTGCAACTTTAGCTAATAAAATTGATCAAAAAACAAGTTCAGCCACTTAATGTAAACTAATTAGGATTAGAACACGAAAACAAGATCAGAAAACAAAAAGCTCAGAACTTGAACCCTAAAACCCAAAACCCACATAAAAAAACCCAGAAATCAAACCAAACCCAGAAAGGCAATTACCATGTGGGCATCTCTGGCGACGCCATAGCCGTTGTAATACATCTGGCCCACCAAAACCTGCATGTTAATATCGCCGGTCTTGGCCTCCTTGAGCGTGTCCTTGAACCACCGCTTTATGCAGTCCGACACGACGGCCGAGAGCGGCACGCGGTGTTCGTTGCTGCTGCTGTTCGCGTTCACTGAGCTGCTCTCAGACTCCATCTCCTTCCCCTTCGACAACCTCGGCCGCTTCGACGATTTCTGGGTTGTCGGCGAGGTGGGCCTCGTTTGCTTTGGGGGAGAGGTCACTAGGCTCTGCGACGTCGTTTTGGCGACTTGGTACAGCCTGGCGGTGGAGGGAAGCGACTTTCCCATATTATTAAATTGCAAACAAAAAGACTTGAAATTTCTGAATTAAAAAAGACTGCAAGAGATTCGAAAACGAAAACAGTTTTTTGAAGATCGCGGATTTTTGGGTTTTTTTGAATTTTTTACTTACCTTTTGTGTTGTTAAAGTGGAAAAGCCAGATTCGAAAACAGTTTTTAACAAGTGGGGAGCCGAAGCTGCGAGGCGGGTTTTTTTTTTTCTCAGGGGACACGGCGATTCGTGACTGTTTGGAACTGAGCGTGGGTGTTAAGGTACGAGGGAGGACTGAGGAGAGAGAAAGTGGCGGCCCGGTTAAATCGCTGCCATGTCCAGGGGCCGTACGACGTCGTGTTGGCGGTGGATGGTGGCGAACGTGGTGATCTTGTTTGCTGAAGACTTCGTTTGAGTTTTGATGTCTGTATTTTTTTGGATTACTTTTTTACTTTTAAATATAAAAATGGCGCTATTTGACAAGACTACTTTGTAATATTTATCAGCATCGCCATGAAAACGCATGCTAAATAGTAATATCAGCAGCTTTTCCATGTCATTGTGGGCCCTCAGCCACCAGTTTCCACCAAGCTTATGTATTCCATGACGTGTGTGGTGAGCGATGACGTTGAAATGTCTAGTCATTCATGCAGTTGAACAGTAGTAATCCCACAACATGAGTTTGTGCTATGTGTTAACGTGTGAGGGACTGTCCGTCGTTAATTTTAGAGAACTTTAACGAAAAGTATCAGGTACGGTTCATTTTAACGAAAAATTACATTTTTACATTAAAAAGTCAATCCTGGTACTGTTCACTTTACCCTTTATTTTGTCCTTATCATTAAAACTCAAAGTTTTCAAGCCCTTTTTATTAGTTTTCCTTTCATTTTAGGGCTGGTTTGGTATTACTGTGCTTTGAAAAAAAGTTAGTGTGAGAATAAGCGGCTGTGAAATAAATCAACAGAGTGTTTGGTAAACTTTTTTTAAAAGTGCTTTTGGAAAAAAAAAAAAGCAGTCTCATAGTGGGTCTTTTCATTAAAGGGGTACTGTAGCTCCGTGTGCTTTGAAAAAAAGCCAGTTTTTCAAAGCTGCAAATAGCAGCTTCAGCTTTTTCCTTTGATTTCAGCTTATTCTCACAGCAGCTTTCAAAATAAGCCCTTTTTTTTTTCAGTTCATCAAACACCTAAAACCCTCACAGCTTTTTTTCATAGATGCTTTTTTTTTAAGCACCTCACTCCCAAACCATCCCTGGAAAGGGAAGTTGATTAAATGCTAAGTGAGTTTGACTATTGGAGGCAATCATGCAAGTGGACCTTAGTTGGCTCAAGTGACCATTGGCAGCTAATGTTAGGTCTGGTTTGGTACTGAGATAATTCTGAAAAAAAAACTAGTATAAAAAAAAGTTGGGAGTTTTTTTTCGTTTGGTAAACATTCAGCTTCAGCTTTTTTCATAGTTTTGGGTGAAAAAAAAAGTCAAAAACAAGAAGCTGCAAAACCCAGCTTTGAAAAACTGGTTTTTTTTCACATCTGTTTTACATAAAAGTTTACCAAACACTATAATACAACCTTTTTTTTTTCAAAAGCATTTTTACAAAAAAGTTTACCAAACACTTTACAGCTTTATTTCACAGCCGCTTATTCTCACAACACAGCAGAAGCAGTTTTTTTTCAAAACACAACAATACCAAACCAGCCCTTAGTCAGTTTGAATGGTGACTGTTGATGAAAGTGAAACTTGCAAAGGCAAGTTCTGAACTAGCATCCGAAGCTAGGCGGTACTCTGGTTTGTATTGTCGTTGCTTGGATTAGAGAGAAGGAAGGGCTTACACCAAAACTTGGTTGATCTGATCTTGTATGCCCGGGAAGGAGGAGTCGATAGAGAGAGCTTCAGATCGAATCTTTAATCTCATCTCTAGAGGCAATATCTTTCTCTATGCCCATGATCCAAGTAGACCTTACTAGGCTCGAGTGACTGCTGATGGTTGATGCTAGTGAGTTTGATGGTCAGTTATTGATGTAGGTAGAACTTATTTAGCGTGCATGAGTTATTGTCAGGCGTTCATAATAGTAAGTTGATTGCCTAACCGTTGTTCGTTGATACAAATGTTACTCACTAGGTAGGATTGATGCTACCATCGCTTATCTAAATATCACAATTGGATAAATCTGATGTCTCTGCCCAGTTAGTGTGCTTATTGGAGTTCTAATTTGTCATATATCTATGGGATTATTGGCACCATCGTATTTGTCTCATTCTTTTTCTTGCAAGCATCGTTTGTATATCAACAGAACGGATAAGAAAGCCTCCTCAAATGTTGTCATCAAAGGGATTGCTATGAAAAAATAGTATTAATTATTGGTAACATGAACATGAACCATCAATGAAACGACGAAATCGGTTATTGTCCCCAATTATGATCTCTCACCCTGTAATCTTCGAGACCAGCTTTATCGCTTCATGACAATTGCGGCACACTCGAAGGTTGTTCACAACTCGATTGGTATCTGTAGGAGCAGTGCTGATCAGACCAAACGCAACGGCCAGCTTCTCGCTTGACAGCCAAGGAAATGCTCCTTTTCTTCCTCTTCTATGTCCCAACAATATACGAAATCTGTGGTCGGAACATAACCTGCTGCTTTCAATTCCTTAGCCAACTCGTGAAGTTTTGCATATATCTTATCTGACAATGCGTGGGACTTGTCTCCAACAAGGAGTTCGTGAACAGCCCCATTTACTTCGATCCAACTGCAACCCGGGATTTTCTTCATCCCTTGCTGACTCGTTCGTGATCTGGTATCTGCTGCCCTCATCCCATTTATGACTTGCAGAGTAAATATTTGACAGGAGAACATAGTGTGCTGAGTTCCATGGTTCTAGCTCAATGATTTGTTTCAGTACAAGTTCAGCCAATTGTGTATTCCTATGTAGCCGGCGTCCACCCATGCTTCCCCAAACGCTGCAATTCGCATCCACTGACATACTTTTAATTAACTCATAAGCTTCATCCAACAAAGCTGTGCAGCCAAGAAGCTCCACCATACATCCATAATGCTCAATTGTCGGAGTCAAGGAAAAGACCCTCGTCGTGTTATTGAAATACCTCCGACCCTCATCAACTAGACCGGCATGACAGCACACACAAAGCACCCTTATCAAATTGCTAGCCAGTCCCCTAATTCTAGCGCTCCTAAACTTGCACAAGCAGAAAGAACGCCGACCATGGCATTGCAATCGCGTTTCAAATTCTCCTTCTGCATTTGAAAGAAGAGGTCTATTGCGTCTTTAGGAAGCCCATTTGATGCATATCCTGAATCATGTTACCCCAAGAAACCGTATCCTTTTCCGGCATCCCATCGAACACACAACGCGCTTTCTCCATCCCGCACTTGGCATACATGTCTAGTAAAGAAGTAGCAACAAACACATTCCTCCCAATGCCAATATCCGTTATGTACCCATCCATCCACCACCCACTCCCTAAATCCCCTAACCTCCCACACGCGGAACCCGAACGAGGCTGAAACCATCAGGCCTCAAACCCATCTCCAACGACCTGCGAAACTTACCAATAGGTTCCCTATACCGGCAAGCTTTAATGTACGCACAAATCACGGCAGTGCAAGAAAAACATTCTCCGGCATTTTATCACTACTTGCATGTTTTGCGTTTCTTTATCCATGATGTTTCCCAAAAATTTCATCATACTTTAAGGTTTCACTTAAAGAGTCAATATTGGGGACGGATTTGACCATGTAGAAAGTCTTTGGTCTAGATGCCATATGACCAAGAGATTTTTTAGTATACAGCGAAACACAAAACAGTACACCCGTGTTTTAAGTTGAGACATTAAAAAATAAACCCTAAAATAAATCTCTGCAGAGAAGAATTTGCAAGGAATAGAAACAGTAAAGTTAATAATTTGTAGTCTTGAATAAGTTCCACACATCGACATTTATATGAACAACAAAACAATGGCCGCTAAAATATGATACATACAGACTATATAGGGATACATATATGCACCCTAAGAACCATTACATTACATATAGGATTACAAAAATTTCATTCCCGCTACGCTACATGGTACATTTATATCACAACAATTTACACCTAACAAGATCTTAAAAATGAGTATATGCGGACATACATTGGAACCGCGCTTGCACGCAGAGCTGTATCTGTCGTTCTTGTATAAAGCATTTTGCCTCAACTAGATTTTCCGTGGATAGAGCTGAGCGACGTTTCAACAAATAGATTCTGAAGGGAGAGAGGAGAAGGAGGGGAGTATACAACAAGAATTTTGAGTAAGGAGAAAGGATACTCCAAACTACAGAAACGTCCAGCGTTCTGTGAGAAAGAGAAGTGACCACCCAGTTCAAGCCAATAACTGCACTGGTGAAGAGCTGTAGTAGAATAAACCCCTTTAAGTATCACTCCAACTATCATCATCGTCATCTTCATCACTTCCTGCATGTGCCTGTAACAAAATTCTTATCGTATTAATATATTAACGAACAAGGAAATACTAAGAGGGAGTGGGGGACAGAGTAACCTGGCGAATTGCATTTGCTTTCTCTAAGATAGCAGCAACCCTCAAGTTGGTTGCCGGACCCTGAATGCTGGGTCTTGTCACCGTTGAAGATCTTGTCATCATTGCAGGCTTCAAGTTGAATGACTAAGACAACAAATATTGGTTCAGTCTTCAAATTCGAGCCCAAAATGGGGAAAAGGTAGGTGATGCAAAAGCAAGAAGTAGAACAAAAAAAGACAGCTCTAACCTTAGTTCTTATCTGTTGCAGCATTGAATCTCTTTCATCTACCTTAGGTTCGACCTGAGGCCGAACTCGTTCGGTTACTTTTCTCAACTGCAAAATGTTAACATGTCAGAAAGGTATTTTGTAGAGCATAAATCTCAAGAAGAGCATGTGCTGAAAGACACCATCATATGATTTTCATTTACCTTGCTTTGGCCATGAGCAGCAACAGCATCAATAAGGGGATTTCTAGGACGAGGGAGCTTAGAAACTGGAACTCCATTAGACCTTCCACCTTCATAGTCTGACATTACAGCAGAGTTATGGGATGACCATGCTATTTCTCCCTCTGATGTTGGCAAACTATGCTGAGGCTGCTCAACCATTGGTGGTGCTGTCACAGATGTGGAAAGAGGTTCTCCTAGTTCTGATTCTGAATTTTTCAGTGAATGTTGAAGTATCTTAGGCTCAATACCTGTCTCCGGAGTTACCTGCTGCACTGGCTGGATAATAGATCCATGAGAAGATTCAGGGTCATGTGTAAAAGTTATACATTCCGAGCTTGGTCCAGTGAATGGATTTGAACCAGTCTTAACTTTTTCTTCCTCTGAAGCTAAGTGATTACTTCCAGACCCATCATGAGATACCTCTGGTAACGATAAAAATGAGTTCGAGAATTGTGCCCCCCCTAAATCAGGTAAATTGTACTGATGATTAGCATCGTTAACCATGGCTGGTAAATGCAATGAATACGGAGCAGGATGCACCACATTGCCCATTACAGGTTCAGAAACATGTTGGAACTTCTCGCCTTCTTCAGATGTGAGAGGCAAAAATGGGTTCTGGGGAGGCAGCACCTCTCTCTGTGGTGCTGGCATATCAAATTGAGCTTTCTCATCAGATTCCGGTGGCTGTATTGGCAGCAAAGAATCCTGACCAACTCCAACCAATTCTCTCTGTGAAAAAAGGGAAGCGTGTTGTTTTCCCATCCTCCATTGCATTGGTGGTAAAGGTGGCAATGGTGGCATGTCTTCCAGATTGACCACAGTAGCTTCAGGGGGCAGGACTGATCTAGGAAGGGTAGAATCTAATGATTCTAATGTTTGCTTCGTAACAAGAAGTTCCTGGCCTGATGATTCTGGTAAGAACTCTGATGTTAAAGCTTGGCTTGGAAGATATTCAGGATGAGATTCCGGGGAAGCATCCCAGCATACTTCCTGATTGATGTGCTCCATAGAGGGTAACCGGTTGGGTTTCTCCAGATCCATGTGGTTTTGAGACCCTGCCTGTACAGATTGAAGACTTGATAAGATGATACTCGCTTGATCTTCTTCCGAACTTTCCACATCAAGCTCAGCAGATTGAACCTGCAGAGAACACTTTAAGTCAGCTTCTGGCTGATCCCTTGCTCCATCTGTTGGCAAATCCTTGATATCAACTTGATTTGCTTGCAACTCCAATGAATTCTCCAAACTAGTTTCAGGCTCTGGGAGGTAGCAGGTAGGTGAAGACACAACTTCTGTATTTTCTAAAGATGCTGAGTCTATGGTCACATCTCCAACAGCCAAACTGCTTTCAGTTAGTTCATCCAGAGTGAAATTATGACCATCGTCAAATACTTTTGAACTGGAATGGTCATAAGTAGTTGATTCGCCTGGGTTTGATTCTGCAGGGACATCACACACAGCCAAACTGTTCTCAATCTGTTCATCCAGAGAGAAATTTTGACCATCATCAGATGCTTTTGGACTGGAATGGTCATGAGTAACTGTTTGACTTGAGTTAGATTCTGAATCTGGAGAAACATCTGTTTTACTTGCTTCCATTTGCACTTCTGAGTCTGTGACAGATTCTGGAGAAACTTCATCCAGTTCAGATTCTTTGTCACGAAAATCCCCAAATCCAGGAAGAGATCCATGCAAATTTATAAAATTCGTTGGTGAAGAAGAAATTGCATTTGGAGATGAATAACTAACATCATTGACGTCATTATCAGGTTGGGCGACAGCAGCAGAGGGCACAGCAACAGTTTCTACATTTAGTGTTTCAGGCACCACTACATCTGAATCCAAATGATCCTCATGGCCTGGGAAAGTTGGACAATTAGATGTCAGTTCCACAGAAACAATATCACCTCCTACATCGGCATCGCTGGTGAATAATCGTAATTCCTCGTCATCCATGGCCCTAGATCTCTCTTCTACATTGAATTTTTCTTCATAATGTGGAACACCCGCTTCTTCTTTAACAGATTCAATTTGGGGAACGTCCTCGTCTAAATCAGATAATTGCTGCTCTATTAGGCCATTTGTCTGGGGAACATCCTGCTGCTCTGTTAGGCCATGTGTTTGTGAAGCATCCTGCTGCTTTGTTAGGCCATGTGTCTGTGAAGCATCCTGCTGCTTTGTTAGGCCACATGTCTCTGGAGCATCCTGCTGCTCGGTTAGGAAATGTGCCTGCCAAGCATCCTGCTGATCTATTAGACCATGTGTCTGTGGAGCATCCACTACAGGCTCTTCTGAGCTATGACTCTGTGCAGCATCCACTGCAGGCTCTTCTGAGCTATGACTCCGTGCAGCATCCACCATAAACGGCACTACTTCAGAGTTGACTGCAGTTAGTATAACAGGATCAGCAAATCTGGAAGCCATGCTACAAAGATTTGTAACATCTCTATAATAAGGCAGTAATGTATTACCTGAAGATGTTTGTTCTTCTGGCAGAGCTGAGGAAAGCTGCTCTTCTGTTGATGAAATACTTAAACGTGGTGAATCAATCTTTCTCGCAAATCTTTCTAAGGAATCTTCATCAGCACATTGTGTCTGAAGTATTTCATTCACAGCAATATTTCCACTTTGATCTTCAGAAGCAAGGGATTCAACTTTTGACAAATGTGGCAAAGCATCAGAACTGACACCTAAATCTTCTATATCTGATTCATCAACAGGATGTCTTGGTGAAGTACTTGGGGATTCATCGTTAGTCTGGGAGTCGGGGACAACAGCCAGAGAATTATCCAGATTTGTCACATTTTCATCAATGTCTAGTGATTTATAACCAACTTTAATTTCGTCAGAGGGGGTATCATCTAACACAGGTCCTGCCAATGATACCACTGGTGAGTTTGCTCCAGGGTCTGAGTGCTGTAGTGTAGGACTTGTATCCCTAACAAATGCACTGTAAGATGTATCTCCAGGATCAGGGTTTATGTCTTCCACAATGCATGCATTATGAGACAACGCATGCTCCTTTGTTGTGGCTGCTAGGGGATCCACGAATTCAGATTGCTGGTTGCACGACATCTCAAAAATCTCAGCTCCACAGGTTTCAGTGAAAGGGAATTCTTTAGCTGCTCCATTACACTCTGATGGTGAATTCTCAACCACATTGTTTGGATTATCAGAGTGCAAAAAACTGGCTGTATCTTTTTCAAATGAATTCTTCCCGTCATCTGATGTAGAGGAGTTTCCAATTGATTGAGAATCCGAAAATCGAGTTTGAAGCTCCAGATGCCCATCATCTGCATTAGAGTCTATCCCATATTTTTCCACATTCTGGAAGCGTAGATTGTTCTTAGGCTGAAATTCATTGTTAATTTCCATTTCTGATTCCATATTTGCAAGAGCATCCATGTAATTGTCTACCTCACTTGTCCTATCAACATAACAGGAGAGGGTGGACCCCTCCATGCTGCCTTCAGTTTTATGTTCTCCACCAACTGCTAATTGCGTATCTGCTGCCACCTGATGAAGGTTGGAATAATTTTCATTTGTCTCAACATCAGAGTTTGGATCAGACCCCTCTGGAATTTCTCTATCAAAAACCCCCCTATTAAAGCCATCCATGGATGGTTTTAATATATCTTTATGGACATCAGGTGAAAAGCTAGCAATTTCCCTTTCTGGGGACATTTCAGCAGGACTCACTGTAGTGATGTCAAGTATTCTAAGGTCTGGCTCACCACTATCATCTAAGGTCAATCTCAAGAGCGGTGGAGCAACAGAAGTTTCACAAATAAGTTTGTGTTCTGGTGAAAGAGTCTCCAGAAATGTTTTCATGTAACTTTTCCCAGTTTTTGAGTCAACTGCAGATCCATTCAAATGCCTTTTCTTCAATTTCACACAACATACAGGATCACTGGAACGATTCTCAATACGCTCCTCCAGGAACAATTCATGCAGTCTGCATTGTTTGAAATATAATAAGTAGCCACTCATCCATCTGTTATTTAAACATGAACATTTACACTAGCGTGAATGAGAATAGTGCAGTAATATAAAAAAAGAGCTCTTACTTGGCATTTGACTTGGCATGTGACGTCAGTGCAACTTCTGGGGTTTCTCCATTCCTCCAGCGGGATCCTTTCTTCTGCTACACATTAAAGACGACAGTAAATATTGTAATGACATAAGTTGTATTGTATAGTATAGCAATGACATGCCAACAGAAAAAGGAGAACCTAATTTGTAAATTCTTAGTACAAAAAAGGTAACATTTCCCGGTTTCCACATAGGCCTGCATGCAGGTGCACGCTCCAAACAAAATTAGGAGATGCCTAACACATTGATTGAGTGGCATCTATTTAAGTAATATCTTGCTCATACAGAACTAGGCCACCAAGACCATGGATAACAATCATGGTCGCTGCCCATTGGTGTCAGCGCTCGTTACCGAGGAGCAATGCCATGTGTTTTTCCTTTTCTTTTCGTTTTATACCTTTTAAGTAATTTTGTGAGAGGTCAAATAGTAAATAAATTGCTAGGTAAAAAAGGTCCTTATGGCTGGTTGCAGAGACAGATTTTAATGAGCATGATGTGTATAATAACATGTATTACAAATTCACAATTACCTACATGACAGAAAACCTCATACAATTGTAACCATAGCAACTAAAGAATAAGCAGTTAATGAGAAATGATTGTTCCATTGCAATACCTTCACTTTACGGGTTTTCTTTTCTCTCTGCATCTCTACTGTTATTGAAGATGCTGATTCGACTTTAAAGAATGATGGATCAGTGTACCGCTTCAAACATGCCCCAGCTCCAGCAACATCAAACCTGTTAGAATGGGATAAAGTGATACAAAAACAACAACAAAGCCTTTTCCCACTAAATGGGGTTGGCTATATGATAAACATAAATATTTAAAATTTTCCAATATCTTTGCATTTGAGTTTTTAGGTTAAAGTAGCATAAGTTAACACAAATTGGGTCATCATACTTGTCCAAAAGGAACAACCGGGGAGGACCACGGCATTCTTCATAAGAATCCATTACAAAGCGAGGTAAGTCTCCACGGGTGATCATATTCTGTTCAGAACGCAGATTAGGATGCCAATCAACCCCTGCAATAGAATTATGCACTTGCATAAATATGCTGTAATCAATGTCTATTAGCAACATGGACAAAAGGAAATTACTTTTTACTAATGCATTAGATTTTTAAAGCTTTAAGCAGGTGCAAAACAAGTTACGAAGAAGAAATTACATAACATGTAGTCAAACCTGGGTTGGAAAAGAATGAAGAATGATTGGTTTGAGATAGAAGTGCCTTCTCAATTGAAGGAAAGTCTGCTTCAAGCTGTTGGACACGAACCACTAGACCGTGGCCTCGTGTAGCGGTTCCCATTACTTCCTCGTGCAAGTCATGAAATATTTCAGCAGCAAACCTATAAGTAAAAATTGGCAACGAAGTGCATTTCTCGTGAGTCCATTACCAACTAACTTAAAACCTAGCTACCAAATAAACTATTTAAAATGCCACCATAAAATTTCAGTTATGTGATACAGGCATATCAACCGGAAAGACCCAGATTACATATCAGCTGAAAACGCTTTAAACATCATTTCTTGGACAAAGAAGTACTTATGTATTGATGCCCACGTTCGCAGTAACCAAATTAAATCCAAATTCTAGAACATTTGGATTTCAGTTTGATCCTACAACCAAAATTCATAATCCAATACATGGCAGACTCATTCCCGTAAAATATTCCCAAATACGCGCACTTCAATAGCCTTAATCAAATGGTAATCTCCAATAATCGCATATTTAATCACCGGCATCGTTCAGTACTGGTGTCAACTAAGTCAACAAATTTCACTCACGGTTAATCCAGTAATAAAGTCCAAATAAAGCATCGTAATTCTATCACCTCCAAGAGTCCAAATTTCAAACCCTAAAGTCTCAGCATTTATGGTAAAAGCAACAATTTTCAACAGTTCAAATAAAAAACCACATAAAAACAGTGAACAAAGATACTTACTCGGCAAGGTCGCCCAGCTGCCGCAAAACGCCGACGAGGCCCGCCATGGCCACGCCTTCCAGAAGAGCCTCCGGATCATCCCGATCGGCTGCTCCGTACAGTTCCGGATCGGCCAAGCCGTACTCGTTCCTTATCTGGTACCTCGTCAACGGCATTCTTCAGCTCTCCACTCCGATAAACCCTAATCTCCCCAAAACTGCAAATTGTATATGGTACCTCCGCTCTTCGATTTCACATTTCCAGAAGAGAGAGAGCAGAGAGAGCAGAGAGAGAGAGAGGAGTGAATGAATATGCGGTGGTCAGAGAGAGAGACAGAGAGAGACAGACGTGAGGGGAGTGAGAGAGACAGACGTGACAGAAAGAGCAGGGAGGGGAAGTAATTAAATGATTTTGTTTTTATTTTTCACTGAGAATTTTGGAATGAAAGCACCGGTGAGAGAGAGGGACCCCGGCGCGCATCTTGCCGCTTATAACGCGCTCGCTGTATAGGATCATGGTGTATAACTAAACCCTTAATCTCGTAGATGACGTTTTACTACAGTGATGAAAATTAATTATGCACACTCACTAGTGCAAGTTTAATTTCCATCTAGACCCGTTTGGTGGTCTTTAGAGATATGATTGAATTGGTAGAGATATATAAGGCATGACTTGTAACTCATGTATAAGAATAAGTTAAGATAACTTACTTTATTGTAAATTCCTAACTCATCATGTCTAGTACTGTTCATCTCGTATGTTAACACAACGAACAAGAAACTAGACTCAAGTTCATTTTAATTAGTCATAACTTATCCCAACCAGCCCACTAAACAAGTCTTTTATTCTCTTTTTCTTTTTTTCTTTTTTCGTATTTTTGTACAAACAATAATTTAAAAAGGAGAAAATGAGTGCGAATAAATCATTTGTTATGTAGTAATTAGTATGTTTGTTTGTTTGTTTGTTTGTTTGGAGAGATTTGTCTCGTTTGTTTGGGTTGGAATCGCTTGCCTTGAAGACCACAACGTGTTGGTGCTTCCAATTATCCAAAGTTAAAAGGAGGGCTAAGTTGCTAATGATGAAAAAATTGGCTTGGAAATTACTCTTTTAGTATTTTGGGTGACTAGGCTGTTGAATATTTGATACTGAATATGAATCATTTTATATATCGATTAAGCTCATCACATTGCTTCTCAAAATGCTAAAAATGTTTGCTAACAATTGTAAACGCTTCCAATAAAAACACTTCTAATATAAGTGATTATGAGAAGAAGAAAAAAAATTGCTACGAAAATAGTTGCAAACGAGTCCTAAATCAAATTCTTATAATCCAATCAAAATCATTCATGAGGTTACACCCAATTCAATTAATAAAGATTCACCAATATGATAGGCAATGACACAACCATCAAATATAAATTGTACGAAAAGATGATATGTATTTGTAATGAGTTCGATATTTAATTGTGATTAATTTTACTGTAGGGCATTAGTGCCTTGTCACAATTGTAAATACTAAATACCCTATGAAAAATATCAAAATAAACTTGTTTACAGCTTATAAGCACAACGTAGTTCTAAATTTCCCTTGCTTAATTTATGTTATTTCCACTTTATCCATGTTTATATATATCTCATTTCATTCCATCATGCTCTTTTATCATGTCGGTCTCTCGATTTCATCACACTCTGTCATCTCAATTGAATCTATTTGAATCAAATTCAAATAGATGACTGCATGTTGTTTTTATGAGAGTTGATTTTCGATTTGAACTCTATTGATGGCTATATATTATTTGTAGAGAGCTGTTATTCTCACCCTAATGTCTTATCTTCCCACCCACCTTTTAATGACTTTTTAATTATAAATTTGTCCATTTGTAAAATGACTAATAAGGACCTTAGTTACCCTCTTTTGCATTATTGTTTTTTTTTTATATAAAAAATAAAAAAGAAAAGTTTGAGTTTGATAACTCTTTAGACTATATGTCTTCTTTAAACCGTAACTCATCATTCTCATCTCTCATCCTTCTCATCTCTTTTCATTTAGAGAAAGCAAAATCATTCAGAGAAAGCAAAAAGAATGAACTTAGAAGATAACGTTTTTATGGAAGAAATAGATGATTATGTTTCCATCAAAGAGGTAAAAGAATAATTTTTTGTGTGCAATTTGTTAGGATTTAAACATTTGCCTTTCTGGGTTTTTATTTTACATGCAATTGATGAAAGTTTTAATTCTCGGAGAAATACAAATGTATTAGGTCTTGTAACTATCATTTTTGTCTCTCATGTTACACAACAAGATTTCAAAAATCGAATGGAATGGCTTTTTATTTTTGGGTTTACTTGGACAATAAAGAAGTGCTCGAATGTTGGGTCTAAGACGAGATTATTTGTATGTGTATGCAGTGTCTTTAAAGCCTGAACTGTTTGAAAGGATGCACTTCGATTTTACTAAAGGACTCAATCAGATGATCTTATTAAGGATTGAATGCATTTAATTTAAGTTTAAGTTATAAATTTCTTGTAGTCTAGTTTAATTAAGTTGTACTTTTATGCAAATGTTCTTGAAATCAGGTCATTCAATTCCTCCTATAGCAACAAATTGGGAAATATACCGTGAACCATGGTGTTTAGAATGGGCTATTCCGTACATTGCTCATATACAACAGTTCAAATCTATTCTAGGGTCTACAGTCATAACTAAAGAGATTGTGCAATTGATGAAAATTGAAGTTGGTGCAACGCTTGTCCGAAACTTTTAGCTTTTACTTTTATTCAAACAACCAGAAGGATGTTATTTATAAATTGATGCAAACGTATGCCCTTTTTGATGAAATCTCAGGTGGGAGAAGTGGGAGAGCTATCTGAGATATTTCAATGGAAGGGGAGGTTCCAAAGGGGCTGCCAGATTGGAAAGAGGAGGAAAAGCAGCACCTGGTCAGGCTCTCTGACATTTGTGCTGCTTCATCGAATTTATTCCTATTTGAATGTGTTGTATCTACGATTTCGTATTACGTTGCCGTACAATTTGGCAATAATGGATAGTGTATTGTGATCAATCGAACTAGAAACATGAAGCATGGTGTTGTAATTAACTTGACTAAACTCAATTCGATAAAACAACGAAAACGTGAATCAATTAGAAAAATAAAACAACATGACTTGAGAAATGGTGAAAGTGCAGCATAGAAAGCTGAGTTGAAAAAAAAAAAAAATATATATATATATATAAGGGGTTATTTTAGGAATAATAGTGGGTGGGGAAATAACTTTTTTTTTTAACTTTTTATAGTGGGTGTAAATATAACGTGGGTGTGGAAATAAGACAACGGGTGGGGAAATAACATTTTATTTTTTTAATTTTTAATGTGAATTGTGTAGATGGCTGCATGTTGTGTTTTTATGAGTGTTTATTCGAATATGTTCTAATTTTGGCCCTAATGTGACAGAATTATACTGGGAACCGTTTAAATTTTGGTTTAGCAGTCCATTTTTTTTTATTTTAATTTTTTAACAGTCTGAAATGTGAATGGGAATATGGAAGCTTCGTTGAGTCTTTTTTTTTTTTTTTTTAATTTTGATTTGGTTGAGGGAGAGTGAAAAGAAGAGAAAGGTTGGTGGAGAGCTAGTAGTTTTAGTGGGAGTAAAAGTCCAAAAGGGGTCGCTTTTTCAAGGTGTCTTTGCTTTCTGGTAACCATTTTTCCATGGGATATAGTTGTACTAGTGGTTGTTCCCTTTTGGTTTCTTAGGTTATGTTTTGCCCTTTTGATCCTCTTCTTGGGTCTTGCTCATTCACCTCTCCTATGTTAAGCTCCAAGTATACAAGATTTTTTAGTATGCATCGATGTATAATGAATGTTATATATTTAGATTTTTGGCAGTTGAATTCTTATTTGTTGGATATTTGACTGCACATTGAACAATTCATTGTTCTGATACACGCTATATATCGGAGTATATAATAAAATTTTCATATGTATAATAAAAAGTTAAAGCTAGTTTTAGCTCCCCTTTTGCACTTCTAAAAGGGCAAGGCCGTAGTTACACCTAGGTTTGAAAATATGCCTCCACTCTCCACCAAGATACAAATTAAGTTGTACCCTCTCCAAAATGTAAGAAAAAAAGTGTAAATCTACTGCAAGTTTTAGCACCTCCACCCTATGTTGTATTTACACCTCATTGATCTTCTTTTATTGAAGCATGAACAATGACAAACATGGCTAAAGTCGATAATAACTTCTCGTTTATACATCAACATTCAGCATTGAAGATAAGCTATTCCTTAAACCTATCTTTTTCTACATAATGAATTAGGTCCACTTCTATTGTCAATGTTTTTTCTTTTCACTATAAAAACAATATATTCATATTTAGATGATGCAATGTAGGTAAATATTGCATAATTAACAACCATAGTATAGTAGGCGAGTAGGTATAGCTACAAACAATCATGTAAGCTTTGCTTAAAAGCTTTAAGTCATTAGTAGTGGGATGCACATGCTTTCAAGTGTGTACATAGTTTATGGTGTGTTTGTGTAGCCGCAATTGAATTGCTTTTCCACTTGCCAGCAACTTCTTCTCCAACGACTCTATCTGTATGGCCGACTTGTTTGTTAATGCTAAAAAGTACATATACGTGGGGGATCATAATTTTTTAGGGTCAGAATAAGACAAATTGGAACACGAACTAAGGTTGGTTATAAACTCAACACCAAGTAATCACACAACTAAGAGTATGCAATATCTAGTTCTAGATGTTCTTTGGGATTCTCCTGGTTTAATACGAGTTTTATATCCTATAAGGACTCTCTCCCGACTATTATAAATACGTCGTTCTAGGTTTATCTTTGGTAATGCAATTATAGCATACTCTATTCTCTTGCCTACTGCTTGAGCCTCGTAAATTGCTTACTAACTTGACCTGGAGAGTCATTGGCCGATACCCCACCGGTACTAAGGTAATCTTGCAATCCTTTGTTGTTTTACAGATAGTCAAGCTTGTGTATCTCCTCCTCAGATAGTGGCGCGTGAATTCGGTTCCAATAATATGGATTTTATGAACTGAAATTCCACCATTTTATTACACATAAAACTTTGTCAATCTTTTTTAAATATGGTTAATTTTCATAAATATTGTGTTACATTAGTGGTTGTTGTTACAAGGTACTTGAGTCTTTGACCCACCATGCCTTAGCTTATTTGTTACCTTACGTATGTCTCATTAGGGTAAACACTCTTCTTATTCATTTACGGGAAAATAACATGGCAACCACAAGTTTCCTTGTTAACTATTTGACTTGCACAAAAAGTAAGTGTATAGGCATTCTATTTGGACAAAAGAGCAACGCCTGAATTCCATAACTACATGTCCACAACCTTCATTGAGTATATAAAAGGCCTGTACAAAGTTTAGCCCAAGGTTATGGGGGGCTTTTACCCAAACTTTTCGAACAAATCACTGGTCCAATCCATTTTTACCATGGTTGATAGGTCCCATTTGTTTCTCTTTGTGCTGATAAATGACCTACTTAACTCAGTGGTCACTCTCGCACTATCATTTTGAAGAGTTGCAGGGATATATGATTGCGCATTGTGAGCTAAAACATATTTTCAAGGAATTGAATAATGTTGCAGCTAGCCAAATGGAGCTATAATTTAGACCTTGGTCTGTATAGTTTTGAGCTTCCCCCTAATGACTTATGCAACATTTAACAGATGATCTTGTAGGAGCCCTTTAAGGGCCACTCTATTTATATTAATGATATGGTTTAGTTTTTTTTTTTAGTACATCAATAATTTACACTAAGGGGAGGGGGAGTTTGGCAAAGACACACAATGAGCAACCTAATTTGGTATCGAATTCGCCATCAACGAGATTCAAACCTAAGACTTCTCACTTCCAAGTGAAGAAGAATATTACCAGACCGTCGAGCATGAGAGTCTTCATCCCCTCTGTTCATCAAAAAATAAAATAAAAATAGCCGTCTCCCTCTTAAATACTCCCTTATCTATATATTAACTCCTCCTTTTTATTCAATTTTCTCATCATCCCCTTATTCCTCAACACCCAACTTTTTGTAGTTGTAGACTCTGCATCCAGACCTCCACGATTTCATCGGGTCCGACGGGTACAATCTGGATCTCTCGTGAGTCAATGACGATTGTGAGTTAAAGGTTCTTCTGATACAGATGACGACAAATCGATTAGTATAATTGAGGACTTGGACCAATATTTTGTAGAGAAATCCGCAAGTTTGAGTTTTTCGGGTATATCAAATTTCATGGATAGGTTGCTGAATTCGTGTTTGATTCGTTTTCACGATCATCATAGTTGTCCCTCATGTTCTTCCATTCTGCTATTTGAGTAGAGTTTCAGAGAAGCTTAAGTAGAAATTTAAAGAAGTGAAGTTTAGATTAAGCATGGTAAGCTGAAATTCACTAGTTGCAAAATTTATTAGTCGCTTGGTTACCACGTTGTTTATTTCAAAACTCTATGGGTGGTCAAATAAATAATTGTTTTCTTTAAAAAGTTACTAAGTCATTCGTGGTAATTTTATATAAGGAAAACTAATGAAAATGGCTTGAAAACTTTGAGTTTTAATGATAAGGACAAAATAAAGGGTAAAGTGAATAGTACCAAGATTGACTTTTTAGTGTAAAAATGTGGTTTTTCGTTAAAGTGAACAGTACCAGGTGCTTTTCGTTAAAGTTCCCTTTTATATATGGGTATAAGAGTTTTTTTCCTTATAAATAAAATTGATGGGTGCCCAGATATGAAATTTGGGTACACGAAGAACCACTTTTAAGGTGCGTTTGTTGCATTATACTATCTCGGACTGAATTAGCTTCAGAGATTAAGCTGAATTGATTTAAGAAGTGTTTGGTGCTGTATTAAATAATATAATCATAAAGTTTATTAGTTATCATGCTTCTTAGACAAATATTTTATTATTAATTTATGTTTTATTTTTTTCTTTCTAGAATCCTCTTTCTCTCTATCTGAACCTCTCCCTCTTTTCCTTTGCCCACTATTTCCCCCTCTCCTATTTTTTTTCTCCCATTTCATCTTAAATTACTCTGGTTTTCTTCTTCTTCGAAGTTTGAAACTTTGAATTCGTTTTGTTTGCCTCAAAAGAAATGGCATGGAGCTGAAGCTGGAGTTGTGGGGTAGCAAAGGGATATGAAATTGCAGTATAAAACTTGAGTTGGATAAGATCCATAGTAAATCTAGCTTCCATTATTTGTTCTCAGATCCTAAGTTCTTCAAGGGGAGTTCGTTATCTATGTTTTCTGGGTACTGTTTCCAGTTCAATTGACGAAAATGGAGGAACCCATTTTCGCATATTAGGTGTTCCTCCATGAAGCAAAGAGGGCAAATTTGGGTTGTGGGCTCGTTGGGTCTCATAAGAGGGAGAGAAGTCAATTTGAAGCAAGGAGACGGTTGAGTTCGCGGGACGAAGGAGATTGGCGAGAAGGCATGGTTTGGTGACTGGTTCGCAGGACGATAGTATTGGAGACGGGATTAGCAATCCCCTAGTTTTCAGGGGTCTCACTAAGACCCCTAGTGAAGGATTTAGTCGACACGAGAGTGATTTAGTCTCATTAAATTCAATCATTGCTCGTACCAAATCCGGACTTGTAATTTTAACTAAGTCAGTCCAGTCTAGTGAAGCTTAATAATGAGAGATAAAAACATGCATTAGGGGAATTAAGTAGACTCAGCCCAGTTGATCTTATTTGGGCCTGAAATCTACAAAATCCAGTAACCAGAGAAAAACATAAGCCTTAGCAGAGGTTTTGGCTCTCCCTCATGCTGGATGCACATGAAATTATCATAATATACAAAAAGGAACATTAATATTTTGTTATTCTTAATATACAAACCATCATGTCCAAAGTAAACAAACAAAAAAACCCTGAGTATCTTTGTTTTATGGTGGGTCAATTTAATTATTAAAAAGTCGTATTATACAATACTAATATTCGGATGGACGGAGTCATTGGTCCCGTTGCTCTTTTTTCCTTTTGGTTTATGGGAACATATACAAGCATGAATGGTGGTCCATTAGTTGCAAAAGCATATCATTAGGAGCAATTACTCGTAAAGTATTTCTCCAAGTACCCACTAATCATGAAGATTGTACATAATGCATACTAGTTCAAGATTTGATGCATTAATTATAAAAAGAAAAAGCATTAAATTATCGCCGATGTTGGTCTTGTATATGAAAAATACAGAGTTAGAGCCAGCCTAAGAGAATGCAAATAATAGATCACCGACTTTGGTCTTGTATATAAAAATGCAATGTTAGGGCCGGCCTGACCTTGAAGAGAACACAAATAAAAGACTACCGACTTTAGTTTTGTATATAAAAATACAATGTCAGGACA
This sequence comes from Malus sylvestris, assembly GCF_916048215.2. Taxonomy (NCBI): domain Eukaryota; kingdom Viridiplantae; phylum Streptophyta; class Magnoliopsida; order Rosales; family Rosaceae; genus Malus; species Malus sylvestris. The sequence goes on from NC_062271.1 coordinate 25,380,792, forward strand.
AACTCAACTTTAAAAAGAACCTTAATAAGAGAAACTGCTCATATTTTTGGTGAAGAGTTGACAATAAAGAAGACAATGACCCATAGCATCTTTTCTTGCTTTATTTATTTGCTACAAAAGTATCCATAAATAAATGACGACCCACAACATAATCATAATTAGGAATTAATTCATTTGCAAAATAGGGTTCGTTTAATTTCTTGCTTTGGCTGCAAAACACAACTCCTGGGAGTTTTCACTATACTATGTATCGGGAGATACATAATTAAAGAGGCCAAATATTTAATCTCGATATTGCATGTAGAATATAGAAGAAACTAAATTTCATACACTCGCATGAAACACGTGAAACTGGTGGTTTATATTTATATTTGTTGTTTCAACTTTTTATCGATCTTGAAGAGTAAACACAGACAAGAACACATAATTCATATTGGTTGGGTAAATGTGCCTCTCATCTCTTTGAGAGATTTCACTGGAAATCAAGAAAACCTCTTTTGTTTCAAATTTTAGATCTTATTCTCTTTCACATCCCGCTCACACCACTCAAAGTATTTCCCTTGTAAGTCTCGTTTTGTTTTTAAAACCCTGAAGTCCTAAAATTCCATATTACAAATTGCCGCTTTAGCATACTCGTATGTTACAGTATTGAATCTCGCTACACTAAGTAACCAGTGATCGCATCTTAAAGATTAAGTCAAACACGAGAATGCAAGCCAATTTCACAAAAATATTTATGTTAGTATTCAAATATAACATCGTAACTTCGAAATGTCTGCTTTCATTTCATGCAACTGGTGCATGAAAGTATTTTTTATTCTTTTAATTTCGAATATCAATGTCCCAACCACATGAATTTATGACTTTTTTACTTCAAAATTTCAAATCGTCTTGAATCGTAAAAAAATCTCATGCATGCACCTCAGTATGGTAGCATATAGAAGCCATCAGTCAGACTTGCAATTGGACCCGGAGCAATATAATTAGGTTTACGTAAACAATGATATACAATGTACGTACAAGGACATATTAAAAAAAATAATACAAGGACATATTAAAGGTTAATTTATCCAAATTAATTGAATTCAAATTGAATCGATGACTATATATATTTTTTTTCTGGTCAGAATTGTTGACTTCTTTAGCTACCGTCTTTGATCATAAACTTGAGGCCCAATCTCTTGTTACAATACGTCATCAGAACCAACGCTTCTCAAATTAATAAGTAATCGGGGGTGTTTGATTAAAGAGAGTTTTAACGAAGCACTTTTTTACTATTTATTTGAATGAAAAATGATATTTTTATTTTAAAAAGTCACTATTGATATTATTCACTTATAACACATTTTTGTCATTTTGATTAAAACTAAAAAATTTTAAGTCATTTTCGTTAGTTTTCCTTTGATTAAATACCCCAATTTTCTAATGGAAGCAAGGAAGGCGCTTTGAAGTAAAAAATATCAAAGTAGAAGACGGATTTGCATGACACGCGTGTAATGTCATGGTGATATTCATTGTTAATAAATTAAAGATAAGTGTAAATTTTTATTCAGTGTCTTGTTTTAAAAATCCAAAACACATACTCGTATCATGTAAGTTTGTTTTCTCATAATAAACACCAAAACCGAAATACGAGCTTATCGGTTCTCTTCCTTTGTTACAACTTGCAACATTTGGTAACTACATTACCGCATGGCATTTTAATTTCAAATATTGTAAGGACTAAAAGTTCAAAACCCTAGAATACAGTCTGTATGGCATGGTTTTGTCTGTTCCCTCTAGGCATAAAAAACAGACCAATTTCCAGAAAATAGAAACTTGCTTGACTCTGGTACTGATAGAATCTAAATCTTATTACCTTTCTTTTAGGAAATCTCAATCTTATTACTTAAGTCAAGAAATCTTCTTTGGTTTAATTTAACTAAATTTTCTGTCCTTTTTGTACGCAAAAACCATTAGTATTGCCTAAATTGGAATCAAAATCTTGTTACTTAAATCAGAAGATCTTATGCAGTTGTGTGTTTAACTTTAATTTATTAAACTTTAATCTTCATTTTCTCCCATTTAGTAGGCATCCAATCAATCCTAACTACTAGTTAATCATACGCCAGCGCAGGGAAACCCCACTGGTCCCTCGTGGACCTCGTGGTATCTCATCTGCCAGCTGAAACTATAAACAAATTCCCCAATTTTTCCCCAGCTCTGGTTCATCTTCAATGCGAGCTCTCTTCTTTCAGCAAGCACATTCTTCCCTTAAAGTTCACAAGGCAGAAAATTGTAACATAATAATGTAATTGATATTAAGAGTATAGTAGATATGCAGGTGCACCTTCACCTAACGAGTACTATTAGTTGTTTGACATTGTTGACTAAATGTGTTAATGCACCTAATATTCAAAATCTATTGACATTAGAACAAAAGATAGTCAAAGACTAACAGTAGTTTGTCTTGCATCACAAAATTAACAAGGGAAATATAAGACCCGCAAATATTTTTTTTGGCATGCACCCTCCTGTTTATTATTCGTATTGTGAGATGTGTATACGAAGAAAAAATCACTTCCCATAAGAATATCTCTTGTATATCAGACTATACATATTTACCCTTATCTATATTGAGTCTAGAATATTGGACATCCGAAATTTTATGGCGTCTCTCACATCTTGTAATGTGAATTCATTTTTGAAGGTTTTTTCTTATTGGCCTTTATATGCATTCAAATTAAACAAATATCTGAATTGAATGAAGATTCAAACCTGAAATTCTTTCAACATTAAGAAGAAAACTATCACTAGTGACCTAAAAAACTTGGCTATGTACATGAAAAGATACAGAAAATTACTTCATGAATATAGTATACGCATTGGGCCACTCATCAAGAAAAGTCCTTTATAATTGGCAGCTTAACTAGCTAGTAACCAGTAGTTGTAATATTTTATCTGCTGAGATTAATGCTTTCTTCGTTCATACAGATCTGCCGCCATGCTTCCCAAATTAGGCCATCTACTCAAGGATTATTGACCACAATTTAGCTTTAAAATTGACAAAATCAGTCTCCAACCAAAAGGTTAAAGGGAATCGGACTAATGAATCATGCTAAATTTGGCTCCAGGATAGGCAACATGTAAACCCAAGATATGCTAAGTTTGACCCTAAAAAGTAATAAAATATGAAGAGAAATAACATATAGACCTGCATGGTTGACGATAAAAAATTAACTTTAAAGTAATTTTTAAAATATTAAATTTTAGAGAGTTAAAATACAACCAAAAATTACGTTTAGCCTTCATGAATGAAAATGACCTGAAAGGCAAGGCCAAGGAATAGAGGTACAAAAGATGAGATACATATGTATCTAAGTTATCTTGATAGGACAAGCAGCCCTCTCTGGAACCCACTCACCTAACGCATGTGTATGTCTGTATGTCTCAACTGCGCCTATAAAACCCTTTCTTTCTTCACTCAACACCACATTCATCCTTGTTATAACTTAAAGCGCCCGCCCGCCCCCCGCGGGCGCCCTTTCTCTCTCTATCTGTTTATAGAGTTAGTTGCCAAGCATGCGTGCCCAAGTTATGCCAGAAAAAGCCCTTCATGGAATCCATGGATTGGGAAGGGACAACATTACTACTACTCCTCCCCCCAAAAGGTACTTTCTCCTCAATTCATTTTTTCATTTGTTACTAAAATGTATTACCCAAATTGCACATACTTTCAGAACCTTTTTAATCCAATATTTTGCATGGAAAAACAATGCCATATTGAAAAGAAATCAATTATATTCGTTGTTATTAAATTACTTTTTATATAAATAAAGTAGAGAATAAGCGATATTAACTTAGGAACTTTAATGAAAAGCTCCGGTACTGTTCACTTTAATGAAAAACCAATGTTTACACTAAAAAGTCAATTTTGATACTATTCATTTTACCTTTTATTTTGTTCTTATCGTTAAAACTCAAAGTTTTCAAACTTTTTTCATTAGTTTTCCTTATGAACTTCTACTGTCAATTTCTCAGGTTGGATGGAAAAGTTGCTATAGTGACAGGTGGTGCTAGAGGCATTGGAGAAGCAACAGTGAGGCTTTTTGCAAGGCATGGCGCCAAAGCAGTCATTGCTGACGTGGAGGATGCAGTTGGCACAGCCCTAGCAAATTCCCTGGGCCCTTCAGTTACCTTTGTTCACTGTGATGTTAGCTTGGAAGAAGACATGGAAAACCTAATTGAATCAACAATTTCCCGTTACGGGCAACTGGACATTATGTTCAACAATGCCGGGGTCCTCGGAAACCAGTCGAAACACAAGAGCATCATGAACTTTGATGTCGATGAATTTGACCGCGTAATGCGGGTGAATGTTAGAGGAGCTGCATTGGGGATGAAGCACGCTGCAAGAGTGATGGTTGCTAGAGGAATCGGAGGGTGCATAATTTCAACTGCAAGTGTAGCCGGAGTAGCAGGCGGCCTGGGGCCACATGCTTACACAGCTTCAAAACATGCCATTGTAGGGCTCACAAAGAACACAGCTTGTGAGCTGGGAAGGTACGGAATTAGGGTAAACTGCATTTCTCCGTTTGGGGTTGCCACGTCAATGCTGGTCAACGCTTGGAGGATGAGTAGCGATGGTGATGATGAAGATGAAGAGGAATGTACGGATTTGGGGATGCCTTGTGAGCAAGAAGTGGAGAAAATGGAAGAGTTTGTGAGAGGGCTTGCCAATTTAAAAGGTCAAACTTTGAGGACAAAAGACATAGCTGAGGCTGCTCTTTATCTTGCTAGTGATGAATCCAAGTACGTTAGTGGCCATAACTTGGTTGTGGATGGTGGAATTACCACTTCAAGAAATTGTGTTGGCTTGTAGCCTTTTTTCATTTTTGTTTTTTTTTTTCATTTCATGGTGTGATTTTGTATATTCATAGACTAGGAAAAGGTTTGCCGTACGTGTTTGGGTTTGTAGTTTGGTTCATTTTTTATTTCTACATTCATCCGAAGTTGAGTGTAACATTTTTTGTGACCAATTTGGTGGCTTAATTGATACTCAATCTCTTAATTTAGCAAACTATATTCCAATTACATCGTCTTTTTCATTTTTCTTTTAGGTTGGAATGAGTTTATAAATAACTGAAACATAATGTCAAGTTGGCTATATATAATGTAAGTTGACTATAGTAAGTGATGAACAATAAATTTTATACATCATGTTTGCACATGTATCTTGATAATAACTCTTTAATTGTTAAATTTATGAAATCATATTTTATATTTGTTTGATTAGGTCATATCAAAAGCATAGCATTATAACTTTTTTGAAGCAGGAATTCTTCAAACTAAAGCTCAACCAAAAAGAATTAACTATCATAAACCCTACGTCCCCTATGGAAAAGGGTTCGCTAATGCAGTAAGCACTGCTACAGCCATCCACTAGCATTACTTTTTTGGATTTGAATGTATGAAGAATATGGGGGATAAAGGGGACGGGAGATGTGCATATTTGTGTATCAAAGCTGTCATGGCCATGGTGTTGACATCTAAATAAGAGCTGCACATTTGACTCGTGAATGAATCAAAATTCAAACAAAGCCATTGATTCTTGATGAAGAGCAATAGTAGGGAAAAAAAGACACCAATGGAAGACCGGAAAGTTTGACAAAGTACAAGAAAACTGTGTTCACTAAAAATGCTTAGCCCAAAGTTCGAGATCAAATGTTTGTTTAAGAAAATTTTGTCCCCCACAGTTTATATCAATCTATTTTCCGTACAAAAACTTTCATACATTTGTTACCTGAAACACGTATATTTATTATATTAAATGAGTAGAAATTTTTTTATACACTTGTTACATGAGATGAACATGTCTTATGTAATTATTGTAACATCCCGTAGCGTCTTGGGGAGTGGATCATGTAAGTCTTATATGTATATTTCAATCTCTTCCTAGCATGAGGCATTTTGGGAATTCACTAGCTTTGGGTTCCATCGGAACTCCGAAGTTAAGCGAGTTCGCACGAGAGCAATCCCATGATGGGTGACTCATTGGAAAGTTCTCGTGTGAATTCCCAGAAACAAAACCGTGAGGGCGTGGTCTGGGCCCAAAGCGGATAATATTGTACTACGGCGGAGTCGAGCCAGAGATGTGGTGGGACCCGGCCGAGATGTGACAATTATACTATATGAGTGGCACATGATCGAGAATGTGAAACGTTTTTGATATATTTAAATTGGTAAATAAAATATTTTCATATCTCTACTGACAAGGCTATGGGCTTGTTTAAAAATATTTTTAAAATGACTGAAAACGTTTTAAGGGAAACTATTTTTAAAACCAATCATTAGTAAAAATACAAATGCAAGTGAATTCTGAAAAACATTTCAAGTATTTTTAGAATCTAAAAACTTTTTTTTTTTTCTGAAAGAAGAAGAAGAAGAAAAATGCTCTCAAATATTTTGTTAGAGAATTATTATGTTATATATTATATGAGTAACAAATGCAAATGACACATCTATTTTGTTTACAGAGTAAACGATAAATGAAAGTCAATGACTGATAAAGGTCTTGCTTCCTACTAAAATTAACAAAAGCTATTCCATGATCCATGATCTTTTTATACACCTTCAAACTTTTGACACTCAGCGGAATATACGTGCAACTATAAAGGAGCATATCTTATCTGCACATATCAACCATTTCAACAACTAAGAATGGCTCATAACTGGATGACAACGAATATGTTTGATGTTGCATTCATACATGAATGTCTAATATGTTTTGATATCATGAAAAAAAAAAAGTTTTATCATAAATTTAATTAACAATATAAGAAATCAATTACTGATAAGCACATAAAAAGTCAAATAAACTTCTGAATGAAACTTTTTTTTTACATTCGCATAGTTGTCAACCTGGTACTAGAGAAAATTAAAATACCTAAAGGCCATTTTGAACAGCTCAATCAAACCTTAGAAATCAACATTGATCAGAAAATTAGATCGACTTGGAATTAAGCTGTCAATGTTCAAACATTACCACATCCTTAGTTGTAAAATTTCTGTCTTCTTCCATTGTTCATGGATCCAGGACTAAATTAACACACAGTGGGTTCCCCACTTGTTTTTCTTAGACAAAAAATCCTAGGTAATGGGGTGCAACCATTTTTATTACCCAGATGGCCAACAATTTAGTACAACTTGTAGAGTCATAGATTTAATTATTTATGTGACTGGGCAATGCGCCCCTGGCATCCTGGAGTAGCAGGTCAAGTGGAAAGACTAAATTACCAATGGTCTGTATAAACTATATGCTAAAAATAATACACAAATTAATATGACTGTAAGAATAGTGAAGTGAAGAAAACCAACATCTATGTGGAAGATGAATCAATGGTAGAATTGAGTGACACTTATCAAGAGATAACATAGGTTGTTATAAGGTAGTTAGTCTTTAGCTTAGTGGAAAAGCTTTGTAAAAACTATATAACAGACCTTGTAAATTTGTTACTTCATTGTCAAGAAATACAACAAATTTTTCTCTCTCTAAAGCTTGATTCTCTCTCTCTCTCTCTTTGTCTCTCTATTTCCTTTTCTACGATTACCTCTTAGTTCTAAGTCTTTTCCCTCAAGATTTCTGCAATCTTAACATGGTATCAGAGGTATAGGTGGATCCAACGCTTCTGCATACTCTCTGCAACATATATTTCTCTTCTCAACCCTCTGATTTGTTGATTCTTTGTGATTTTCTGGGTTCATCAAATTCCCAGTCTTGGAGATACTTGATTGATAGAACAGTGCACATTACCTTTTCGATAAAAGTTCAAAGTAAAAAATTTTCTTGCTGCTACAACAATGGTCACTGCGGTGCAATTGCAAATTATGCAATCACCCATTACAAATCTCATCACTACTGTATCATCTTTAGTTACAGTGAAATTAGATGACTCCAACTATCTTATATGGAGCTTTCAGATAAATCTTTTGCTTGAGAGTCACGGCATTCTTGGTTTTTTTGATGGGTTTAAGAAGTGTCTACAAAGGTTTTTTGATGAGGCAAATCTTGAAGGAGTTGAAACAGATGCCTATCAAGTCTGAAAAATGCACGATCGTGCTCTTATGCAACTTCTCATAGCTACATTGTCATCATTTGCGATTTCCTGCATTCTTGGAAGTACTAGTTCCCATGCAATGTGGACAAGTCTTAAAGAACGATTTTCTACAGTCATAAAAGCACAATCTTTCAAATGAAGACAGAGCTACAAAACATTAAAAAAAGGTCTGATTCCATATCTGTTTATCTGCAGATAATCAAAGATGCAAGAGATCATCATGCTGCAACAGGTGTCTTATTTGAAGATGAAGACATAATCATTCTTGCTCTTAAAGCGTTATCAACTGATTATAATATTTTTCGATGTGTTGTTTGAGGAAGAGAAAATGAGATTTCATTGAAAGATTTTCGATCACAACTTCTTGCTAAGGAAACAATAATTGGACAATCTTATGAGTCTTCTATGAATTTTGGGTCTGCAATGGTTGCAAGTAATCAGTCAGCAAAAGGAAAAGCTCTTAGTCTTGAACAAATTCCATCTCAATCTCAGGACTTTGATATAGGCTCCTTAAGCCAAGGCTACAATATCAATGGATGGTCTAGTTCCAATGGGTATAATTCTGGTTAAGGGTCATCTTCTCAATATGACTCTGGAAATTTCAATGGCAATTCACTTCATTCTAATGGATAAAAAGGTTTAACTATAAAGGAAAAGGAAGAGGAATATTTCAGTACAATAATGGCCCCAGATTTCATTCTCCATCATACAACTTAGGCCCTGAAATTCTTAGCTCCCCAAAACCATTCCAACACACATGTCTTGACTATCCAAGTGAGATTCCTACTTGCCACATCTGCAACAAAAAGGGTCATGTAGCTGCAGACTAGAAATGGTGCAATCATACAATGTCAAATTTGTTAGAAGTTTGGGCATTCAACTACTCAATGCTACCACAAAAACAATTTTGCATACCAAGGGAGACCACCCTCAGTTAATCTCACTGCAATGCAAGCAAGTTATAATCCTTCTACACCACCTGAATAGTTTTGGGTTGCAGATACTAGTGCCACATCTCACATGACCTCATAACTTGCAAATCTAAATTTGTCTACTCCATATCAAGGCACTGATATCATAACCATTGCTAGTGGTGTAGGTTTGACCATTTCTAACATTGGTACATCAAAACTTCAAGGACCTAGCCATACTTTTACACTAAAAAATGTGTTGCATGTTCCTAAACTCTCATAACGCCTACTATCTGTATATTAGCTCTGTAAAGATAACAAATGTAGATTCATATGTGATGATATTTCTTTTTGGGTTCAGGACAAAATCATAGGGAGAATACTCCTCAAGGGACTGTGAAAGCTGGTTATTACGTCATTCCATTCATTCTCCACAGAAGACATTATTTGCATCAAACTCACATGCATGATATCTAGCCAAACATGTTAATACAAGTTTATGGCATTAGAGATTAGGACATCCATCAAATGCAATTACTTATGCAATGCTACAACATACAAAGGCTTCTACACTCACAGACATTTCTTAAACTATTTGTACACCTTGTTTGGAAGGCAAATTTACAAAATTTTCTTTCTTATTTCCTACAAATAAATCTGTAACTCCATTAGAAGTGATTTATAGTGATGTATAGGGACCTGCCCCTGTGTTGTCATTTGAAGGGTCTAGGTACTATGTTAGCTTCATTGATGAATGTACCAGATACACATGGATTTTTCCAATAAGTAATAAAGTTGAAGTTTATGCAATATTTGTTAAGTTTCATCTTTTCTCAGTACTCAGTTTTCTGCAAATGTTAAATCATTTCAAAGTGATGGTGGTGGTAAATATACAAGTCACTAGTTTCAAAAAATTTTAGCATCAAAAGGAATTTTTCATAAAAAATCTTGCCCATATACCCTAGAACAAAAAGACTTAGCAGAAAGGAAACACAGGCACATTGTAACATCCCACATCGCCTAGAGGAGTGGATTATGTAAGCCTTATATGTACATTCTCATCTCTACTTAGTACGAGGCATTTTGGGAGCTCATTGGCTTTGGATTCCATCGGAACTCTGAAGTTAAGTGAGAAATAGGCCAAAGCATTCCCAAGATTGGTGATCCACTAGGAAGTGCTGTTTGCGTGAGTTCCAAAAAACAAAACTGTGAGGGTGTGGTGGAGCCCAAAGCGGACAATATCGTGCTACAGTGAAGTCGAGCCCGGGATATAGTAGGGGCCTGGACCGGGATGTGATAATTTGGTATCAGAGCCAATCCCTAGCAGGATGTATGCCGACGAGGACGTCGGGCCCCTAAGGGGAGTGGATTGTAACATCCTACATCGCCTATGGGAGCGAATCATGTAAGCCTTATATGTACATTCCCATCTCTACCTAACACGAGGCCTTTTAGGAGCTCACTGGCTTTGGATTCCATCGGAACTCTGAAGTTAAACGAGAAAGAGGCGAGAGCATTCTCAGGATGGATGACCCACTGGGAAGTTCTGCTTGCGTGAGTTCCCAGAAATAAAATCGTGAGGGCGTGGTCGGGGCCCAAAGCAGACAATATCATGCTACGGCGGAGCCGAGCCTGGGATGTGGTGGAGCTCGGGTCGGGATGTGACACACATTTTGGAAATTGCTATTACATTAATGTAAACAGCTAAACTTCCATCCAAATTTTGGTTCTTTGCTTGCTCTACAGCCATATATTTGATCAATAAAATGCCCTGTGTTACCTTAAAAATGCAATCTCCCTACAAGTTGTTGATTGGCAAACTTCTAGTACTTACACATCTAAGAGTCTTTGGATGTGCATGTTACCCTTTACTGAAACCATATATCAGTTCTAAATTACAACAAAAAACAACAACTTATGTCTTTTTAGGGTATGCAGAAAACTACAAAGGTTTTACATGTCTAGATGGGAGTACAAATAAGATGTATATTTATAAACATGTTCTTTTTTATGAAACACAATTCTCATATTCAAAACCGTCATCTGATACACATCACATCCCAAAACCAACATATGTGTCATCATTGCATTTATCTACACCATCAATACCATTAGTTTCTCTGCATAATCAAGTCACATTACCCTCATCTTATATGCATTTATCTTCATCTCAAGCTTCAGAATTCTTGAATCAGACATCATCTAGTGCCACATAATCTTTGACTACATCTATAGCCTCAGAGTTATTGGAAACACAATCATTTTGTGCCTCAGATTCTGTTCAAACACTTATGTGTTACATACTTCAGATACACATTCAATCTCACCAATCACAGAACCTTACCAGCATGCAATTAAATAATTCTCTATCCATGTTGATCCTGATTTCCAATAAGAACATCTCATTGTTGTTCTACCTATCCATATGAATCTGCATCCAATGTAGATAAGGTCAAAAAGTGGAATTATTAAAAAAAAGGCTTATTATGCTTCAGTAGCTGCAACTTCCACACCAACAAAACTAAGAACATTCAAAGCAGCTACAAAAAAAAACCATAATGGCAATCTGCAATGCAAGAGGAAATTGATGCTTTTCATTCTCAAAACACATGGTCACTTGTTCCTTTTCCCAAGCATAAAAACCTTGTTGGTTGTAAGTGGGTGTACAAAATAAAAAGAACTGTAGATGGGTCAATATCCATATATAAGACAAGGCTTGTTGCCAAAAGGTATAGTCAAGAATAAGGTATAGATTATGGAGAAACTTTCAGTCCAGTGGTTAAACCAACAACAATCCGATTCGTTCTTGCATTGGTAGCTCAGTTTAAATGGACTCTAAGACAATTGGATGTCAAAAATGCATTCTTGCATGGTATACTTCTAGAATGAGTATATATGGAACAACCTTCAGGTTTTCAAAGTTCTAACCATCCCTCAAATTATGTCTGCAAACTTCAAAAATCACTTTATGGTTTAAAACAAGCTCCCAGAACTTGGAATAAGAGGTTTACAAGCTTTCTACCAGGATTGGGGTTTCAAATGTCTCAAGCCTATCCTTCATTGTTGTTAAACATTCATCACTAGGCACATTTGTTCTCTTGCTCTATGTTGATGATGTAATCCTCATAGGCAGTGATCCTCAGTTAGTTTCATATGTCATTGCAAATCTTACCAAGGAGTTTGATATGAAAAACTTGGGAATCTTGAACTACTTTTTAGGGCTACAGATACACTACAACTGTAATGGTTTGTTTGTCTTTCAATCAAAGTACATAAAGGAGTTAGTGGACAAAGTTGTTTTACAAGACTGCAAACCTTGTGCCAGTCCATGTCTTCCTTATCACAGGTTGCTCAAAGATGATGGCAAACCTTACCATAGCCCTGAGCAATACAGAAGCATTGTTGGAGTATTGCAATATCTTACTTTCACTAGACTTGACATATCTTTTTCAGTCAATCAAGCTTGTCAGTTCATGCACAATCCCATTGAGTCACATGTTATTGTAGTAAAGAGAATAATCAGGTATCTCAAAGGCACTTCTGAGTATGGCATCAATTTAAATCTGGACCTATTTATCTGCAATCATATAGTGATGCATATTAGGTTGGGGACCCAAATAATAGAAGGTCTACTTTTGGTTTTATTGTCTTTCTTGGTTCAAATTCAATTTCGTGGGCTTCAAAGAAACAACATACTGTTTCCAGGTCTTCCATAGAAGCTGAATATAGAGCTTTTGCGATCACTACTGCTGAGCTTACCTGGATAAGGAAATTGTTATGTGATCTTCACATTCCAATAACATTGCCACCCATGATTCATTATGACATTGTCTCAGCTATAGCACTATCTACAAATCCAGTATTTCATGCCAAATCCAAACATATTGAAATCGACTATCATTTTGTCAGAGAAAGGGTTACAATGGGAGATCTCCAAATTCAACATGTATGTTCCTCGGATCAGTCAACTGATATCTTAACCAAATGATTGTCTGCACCATTGCTTCAATTGCATTGTGACAATCTCATGCTCAGCTCACTCAAGCATAAGATTGAAGGGGCATGTAAGAGTAGTGAAGTGAAGAAAACCAATATCCATGTGGAAGATGATTCGATGGTAGAATTGAGTCACACTTGTCAAGAGATAACATCGGTTGTTATAAGGTAGTTATTCTTTAGCTTAGTGGAAAAACTTTGTAAAAACTATATAACAGACCTTGTAAATCTATTACTTCATTGTCAAGAAATACAACAAACTTTTCTCTCTCTAAAGCTTGATTCTCCTCTCTTTCTCTCTATTTCTTCTTCTGCGATTACCTTTGAGTTCTAAATCTTCTTCCTCAAGATTTCTGCAATCTTAACATGGACTACTGCCATAGTTCTTTTGTTTTGTTGTAGTCTCTTAACCTTACTCCTTACCCAGCAAAATTATATTAGTTCTAGTTACTACGACTAATAATAATAATACAATATATTAGTCTCTAATTTAATCCAGTTCGATATGAATTAACAGGAGAAAATTAGACATAAAAATTAAGAATTAAACAATTTTTTTGTTATTGGTGGAGAAAGTCTCTCAAAAGTTTTTAGAATGACACAATTAGAAAGTAAGGAAAATTAATGAAAATGGCTTAAAAACTTTGAGTTTTAACGATAAGGACAAAATAAAGGGTAAAGTGAATAGTAACATGATTGACTTTTTAGTGTAAAAATATGGTTTTTCGTTAAAGTGAATAGTACCAGGAGCTTTTTGTTAAAGTTCCCTAGAAAGTATCCCATACCAATTATACTCAAGAATGTGAGGGTTCCTGTAACAACATTACGTACTGGCAACAATTTTTGTTGGTAACTTTTACAAGATATTTAGAGCATTTTCACCCCTAACAAATAAGCTAGGCCAAAGTCTATTTTTCAGGCCAACCTTCCTAAAAATCCACTCCACCCCACCCAATAGGTGGCCCAAAGTCCACCCTAGCTTCTAGGCCAGCCCATAATGGATTGAGTGAGGAACCGGCTCATCTGACGTTAGCCACTGGCTTAGTTTTTTTTGCAGATTATGTGTGGGAAACACCTATGCGTGGGTGCTCGTTGCCGACAACTAGCAGAGTTAGGCCCCACGTTGCATGCGCACTAACTAGGGCATCAGACTTGGGCTACGTGGCGTGGCGATGGTCGTTGGAACATATTTCCAATGGTAAAAAAATTTGAATTTGAAATCTAACGATTAGTGACGTGGCAAAATTTGGACTGTTTGATATCCAGATCAACGATCCAGGATTTTTGGCCAAAAAACATTAAAAAAAAGGAGTTAGAAATCTTACCGTTGGCCACGTGTCCACTTTTGGGTTGTTGGATTTCAATCTTTTTTAATTCCAACAGTCTAGATTAATTACTTAATAAAAATTATTAAAAATTATTTAAAAATACATAAAAATTTGAAAAATTGGGTACTTTATTTAAATCGGTTAAGATTCTACTTAAAAATCTATTAAAAAAAAATTGTACCGTCGAATAATGACACATGTGGTGACAAGATTGATTAAAAATTCTATCCAAAAATAAAAATAAAATTATTTATTATTATTTTATAAAAAAAATTAATAATATTTTAATATGAATTGGTAGAGATGGGCACGGTGCGGTTCGGTATAGTTTCGAGTGACCAAACCGTTTAGTTCAGTTCGGTACGATTTTACACAGTTTCGATTCAGTTTTTGAAAAAAAATATATACAATTTAAAATATACATTTATTTACGCATAAGACAACCTTATTTTTCTTGCTTTAGATCACCGACAAGGATCCTTTAAAAGTAGAGGAGGTTTGCGATCACTCCAAACGTCATCAATGTATTGAAGAATGATGAGGGATTCACATACAAGCTTATTGTTATGAATGATGATAGGAACTTTCTGATGCACTGGGTTGACTTTGAGAAGCAAAGGGCTCTTGTTTTTTTTGGAGAGGATGTTCTTCTTCCAAATAGAGGTAATGGACTCTCTTCTCTGCCAAAGCAATTTTCACTCTCATGACATAAAGGACTTGTCCAGAATCCCATAAGTGCAGCAAAAATAGCAACAACAATGCAGCAAAAACATTCAATATATGGTGCGGTTTCCGTTTCGGTGCAGTTTTGAAAACCCAAAATTGAAACCAAACTATTTTCTTTACTGCGGTTCGGTTTCGAAACCGCAACCGTTTCAAAACCGTAAAACCAAACCGTTCGGTGCGGTCTGATTCGATTCGTGTTTCGATTTCGGTTTTTGGTTCCAAATGCCCACCCATAGTGACTAGACTCTTGCCTAACTCATTTTTTTAGAAATGGAGATGCACTTAGCAAATTATTGTTCATTGCAATCAATTACTATTTATTTAGGTGGATTAAATAAACTTTTGGTTGACTTATTTTTTAAGGATAGAGTTGCTCTTAAAGTAGATCTAGTTTTGGAGAAATTTTTTTAGAACATAAGTAAACTGTTATTGTGATATTACATGTCATCGATAACATGAGTGGCACATTTGAGTATCTCACCAAATAATATTTTAGCATTGACACCAGACGGCTGATCTAAGGGAAAGAATCCTTGCCAAATCATTTTCTTAGAATCATGTGATTATGATCATTAATTGTAAATCGTGCGATCAGTTTTTGTTAAATACTATTTATATTTAATTTTAAATTTTAAATTTTAAAATAATTTCTAACCACATGATATACTATAAACGATCACAATTACTAGATCTTTAGGATTTCAGAAAAAGGATGAGACGAGGATCCTTTTCCTACAAATTGAACCCGAAATAATTATGAAGATTAGAGTGATAGGACATGGACAGAAATCGGATCTAGGACTGAGAGCCTGGCAGGACCAGCATGAAGCCCAATAGGGTCGACTTCCAAGGTTTAAATGGGCTGCTTTGAGCTGGTGAAGGTGGAGGAGGATTGTCTGCGCTTCAAAGTTTCGGTGCCCTTTCATGCCCTTCTGTTTTGTGTGGTCACGGTTAAACCATGTTAATATTTTATATTATTTTTTTATAGAGATAATAAGATAAAAATGAATAATAATATAAAATATTAACGTGTTTAACCGTGACCACACAATCAGGAGGGCATGTGAAGGCACAAGAACTTGGAGGGCAGACAATCCTCCTCCAAAAATAAAAGAGATCTCGACCAGCTGGCTTGAACCTGAAGCACTTGAAGAAATGTATGTTTATTTATGAGCTAGGGAAAAGATGTCAATTACTCGTAATTTACTTCCTGTTTATGCAAACGTCAACTCAAACTCAGCTGATGCAGCAAGCGTCAACAAGATCTTGAAGAGACGTACAACTGTTTTTTCCTCAAAGTCTTGTGCTAAGTAAATAAATTCACCCAAACACTTGCTTCTAAATTGACAAATCAACGAGGTAAATGCTAACTTTGGTTAAACCCTAGATTTCAATTTTTCTCTCACTTGCTCGAACTATCTTGTAATTCTGGTTATGTTAGATAATCTCCTCAGATCCTATTTATACTTAATAGGATTTTTAAGTCACAATAAGAATCTCAATAAAAACCTAAGGTCCCGTTTAACATTTCGGACTGTACTGATTATTTTAGTCGAATAAGATAAATAATTATCGAATGGTATTGACTAAATTAGTTAGAAATTTGGTACATATCAGCCTAAAAATCGACTATTAATATTTTGTTTGTTACCGCACGGAATAAGTAGTACTGCTAAATATCCTTATTAGTTTTAAGAGAAAAATTGTTAATAAAATGAAAAAAAGAAGGAAAATAATGATAGAATAATTCACAAAGGGCAATGCCTTTAATTTGTCTTTCATCTTCTGCATAAAACCCTTTTTGGTTGATCTTCTGCAGACAACACGGATCAATTAAGGATGTGTTTCATGACAAATCAAGGCACTGTGAAGGTGCGGCTTCAAGCAGAGACGACGGTCGAGCCACGTTGACGAGGATTGACAGAGCTTTTGGCTCTTGAAGTTTTCAGGGAATCGATGAGATCTGCTCCAGATTCCTGCTAAAGGGCGATTGCAGGTCGTTGATCCTGTTAACCAACTCGATTACTTGGATTTCTGTTGTGGTGGGTCATCGCAAACGCCGAAATTGAGCCAAGAAGTTGTCCAACCCTCAGTAATTTCACAGAATTTTATAGAAATTATGGAGTTCTAAAACTAATTTGAAGGGCACTATTACTTCCCCAATAATTTAGGGCGGAACAGAGAAAAGAAGAAGAAGAACGATGACAACAAGAATGAATTATGCGAATGATGCGAGAGAGAGGAACGCGACGAGAGAAGGACAGAGTGGGAGAGAGCGAGCGTTGTTTCCCATCCGACTAATAATCCTTAGGTAGGATAAATTAACAGGTGTGTATCGTATAAATCATGTAGGGCCGGTATAATTAATCTGGGTGCTATTTAGTATGTAACAGCATCAAACACTCGAGTCCAAATTATTTATCTTATTCGATCTCTTATACAAGCTGCAAAATGAGGCCTAAACATCCAACCCCACTAATTAAATCCCCTTAGAAAACTTCTCCATCAGAAGTTGCTCGAGCTCATGTTGCACATGCTAATGCGTTATCACGAGTTGGGTTGACAATGTAATTTTAAACAAAATGACTCAACATTTAACAATTATCTACTCACAAATGAGCAACTGTTTTTAATATATTACACAGTGTAATGATTGACAATAATTCACGTGCACGTGAACGATTGTCTTTAGCATTTCTTGCTTAGTTAACAACATAAACTACATTTGGTGGTGGAATTGATACCAACTAAAGCGTAAAAAGGGTTCCAAGTTGGGACCATGCATGAATACAACTGTACCAGGTAGTTGGAAGAATTTAGTTCAACTGTGCTTCCAAATTGGATTGGACCAGAAATGAACAATGCAAAATTTTGAAATGGGGTTCGCTTTGTTGCTTCTCATCTTCCCATCCTCACAAGTCTCGAAGCCACATACATCCACTGCGGTGGTACGTAGCAATATTGCAATTTGACCTAAAAAGTTTGTAGCTAGCAAAGGGATCACTGTTTTGCCTAGAAGAAAATCCACTGCTTTAAAGTCCTTAGCAGGCAAGTACGAAAGGTGTATGAGGAACCGTAGACTTTTGCAGAGTGACTGTGAGACAGACAACGATCTAGCTCTCCAAACTTAAATTTGATGTGCCCATTGAATTTGAATCCACTACGTGTAGGCTTACATGTCATAGCTTCTGACCCATCTTTTCTCTTTTCAACTTATTCTTTAGAGCGGGACTAAGACCATTTCTAACTAAAGGATTTGGATCCTCTCCTGAGCAGCAGGAGATTAGGATCCTCGGGATCAAACAAACGGTTATAATTATTATAACTTTAGAGGGAACAGTTATAATTATTATAACTTTAGAGGGATCCCCTGTTTGTAGCCGTTCTATCAAAATCCAACGGTCTATGTTGTTTGATCCCGAGGATCCTGATCTCCTGCTGAGGAGAGGATCCAAATCCCTAACTAAAGGGGTAGACCGGTAGAGAGCTTGTTTTAATAAATAATGCAGTACTATATTTCTTACCGTCTTTAATCGAGCATCAGGCCAATCATAGCCTTATTATAAAAAATCATCTTCAATCGATGGCTAAAGGACCATAGACCAAACCTAATTTATTATTCTAATTGAATTACTATAGTTAGTTAAATTAAATTACCTCAATAATTTTATGTTATGGATTGTCAATAATTTTCATGTTGTTAAATGTTTTAAAAAATGTTGTTTAAGTTTCATGTTGTTAATTTTTTAATGTTGTTTAATGTTACTGAATGTTATTTAATGTTGTTTCATGTTACTTAATTAAAAAAAATTGTAAAAAAAAAAAAATCAAATATGACGTCAGGATGTGGCCTGGCCCGAGGCTGGCTAGCTGGCTCATTTGGGCTGCTCGGTTGGCCCTTAGGCCCTTTTTTTGTCTAGTGGGGCCCACGAGCCTTTTGGCCTGGCCTTTGGTTGGAGACGGTTTTTGGACTATTTTAGAACATCTGGACCCTTCGGTTGGAAATGATCTAAATAACTAGGGAAGGTATTCGGATCCTTTTCCTAGGAATCTTAAGAATTCTTGATCGTGACCGTTTATCGTACATCGTGGTTAAGCACTATTTATATTTAATTTTAAATTTTAAAATAATTTCTGACTGCACGATATACGATAAACGATTACGATCATCAAATTCCTAGAATCCTCAGAAAAATGTTTTTTCAAATAATTATTATCTTAAAGTTTAATGTTAATAATAAAAGACGGGGGCTCATGTCTCTTTGGTTCCTAGTACTTCGGGGACCTCGACTTGGAAGGCTATTTGGCAAATTAAAGCCCTGCAAAAAATTCGTCACTTTTATGGCGGGCTGTGAGTGAGGCTTTGGCAACTGTGGGGGGATTATATCAACGCAGGTCTGCTTCATCTCCCTTGTGTCCTATTTGTAAGACTTAAGAGGAATCTATGTTTCATATGCTGCTGCGGTGTCCATGGGTTGAGACAATTTGGTTTGGTGGACAGCTTGGTCTTCGGATGGTTGGTGAAGGTGTTTCTTCTTTTCATCAATGGCTCAGTGATTTGATCAACCTGACTCATAATCTTCAGGACCGATCGAGGCTTCTTTCTGTCATTGCTTTCTCTTGCTGGTACATTTGGAAAGCTAGATGTAACTATGTCTTTAAGGCTTCTACCATTGCTCCTTCATAGGTGCTGCATACTATTTCTTTCTACCTGGGTTCTTTTTTGGAGGTGCAGGTCCCTTTGTCCCGCTTCCAGCCATCCTCCAATCCGGATCCTCGTTGGTCCCCCCCAACTGCTCCCTTCATAAAAATTAATGTTGATGGAAGCTGGTTTCAGATGGATGGTAAGGCTACGTTGGCAGCGGTGCTGCAGGATCATAATGGGTAGTTTGTTGCAGCCCACAAGTTATCTATTGGAGCTCCGTCGGTGGTGTTCACTGAAGCTATGGCGCTGCTCAAGGGCTGTGAGTTGGCGGCGGAGCTAGGCTTCCGGTGGATTGTTGCGGAATCGAATTCGCTTGAGGTGGTCTCTTCCTTGCAGGGTGATATTTCTAATGGCAGCTAGGAAGTGTTCCCAATCCTAGAATCTACATTGAGGTTGGGGAATTCTTTTCAGGGCTGTCGCTGGTCTTGGGTTCCAAGACTGGCCAATCAGTCGGCGGACCGTCTAGCGTCGAGGACTAATTTGGAGATGTGAGGTAAAACTTGGGTCAGGCGACCCCCAACTTCGTTGGTTCACATTCTTAATAAAGATGGACTTCCTTTTCCTCCGTAAGTGTTTTTGGTGTGGGTGTGTGTTGGGATGACGTCTCACCTTTATGGTAGCGTCTTTGTTCAGTTGTTCTCCCTCACATAACCCTTTGTGTGTTTTGCTGTGCTTGCCCTTTTGTGGGCTTTCTATGTTCAGTTGGCTTTTGTCCTGGGTTTTTATAAAAGCTTCGAGTACTTGTCCAAAAAAAAAAATGTTAATAATAAAATATATTAAAAATAATAATTACATTATTAATCTGAAACGTCATAATAAAAGGATTTGAATTGTCTGCCCATCCCTATCCCATACCCTTCCCATCTCCTCCTATTTATGTGATCATGATTAAGTCACGTCAATATTTTATATTGATTTATTTTTATAGAAATGATAAAACAAAAAACAATGAAAATGTAAAATGTTGACGTGGCTTAATCATGATTACATAAATAGAAAGGGATGACAAAGGTATAGGTTAGGGGAATGTAGACAATCCAGGTCTATAATAAAAATATATATAGTTGCCCTCTGGTCTCCAATCGGAACTTCCATTAATACACATCAAACCTTCTCAACTTTCAACCTCCATGACAAATAAAAATGAGTTCATCCTCAGAGAAATGCAATTCTTCAGGGAAGCCAACAAGAAGAAGGTTTACAACTAAAAGAGTTTCCAAAAAATGTGACGTCGATGCTGCTGAAATCAGGAGGCAGATTTTCCATGCCATACAACTCCATAGATCATCATCATCAGCTGCACCTGCAGCGGCGGCGCCACCACCACCTGTTTCTATGGGTTCACAGTTTAATTCATTGGTGGAATCTATGCCTCTGCCTGGGCCGGTGTGGTCAACAACTGCACCTTCAGTATCGCCTCATGCTCCTTCAGCAGCCATGGAAGCCTTGGAATTTGAGTGGGGGGAGAGCCAAGCTGCGTCATATTCTTGGTGGCTAGGGTTTCTGAAGACTTTGGATGGCAAGAATGCTGACAAGTCAAACTACCCTTTGCCATTGGGGAGTCCTAATTGGTTGTTTGGTCAGAACCAG
Organism: Malus sylvestris; assembly: GCF_916048215.2. Lineage (NCBI taxonomy): Eukaryota > Viridiplantae > Streptophyta > Magnoliopsida > Rosales > Rosaceae > Malus > Malus sylvestris. The sequence goes on from NC_062271.1 coordinate 25,402,144, forward strand.
AACAGTAACCGTAAAGTAGGTGATCATCAAGAGACAGCTGCTTTGGTTGATGCAAATGATCAGAGCCCTTCACCAGATGAATGGTTGATGTTTCCAAATACAGAAGATGAGGGTGAGACTGTAATTCCTTAAGCTTGCAAATTTAGAATATATGTGATCTAGCTAGCCAATTGGGTTTTGGAAATATAAAGCTTAAGTTCTTGGTCCATCCTTAACTATGTGTTTCATATTTTGCTTAAACTTGAGGTGTAGATGATGATTATGATGATACTGTACTTGTTTCTTTTTAGTGCAAATCTTCTACATGTTAAGGGAAATAAACTACACACGTCTTTCTTTTTAGTGCACTCTTGTATTTGTTTTGGTACCTTAATTTGTGGTTAAAAACGGCAAGTGCAAAATGATAAAGAATGAGAGCGAAAATCACTTCTCATATGTTAATGTGTCAAATACAATTTTCCATTACCATCCAATGATATATGGTGTTAATGCACAAAATCGGGTCGATCTTGGATCAACGTAAATCCAACCACGTGAATCACACACAAGAACACAAAGATATATCGTGGTTCATCCAAGTTGGGTTACGGCCACACTAATGTCGATTCCGTTTCATTATGTAAATGAAGGTACAATATACATGGAGGCTATAGAGGCAGTGTTTGTTCTCTTTGCACTCCTATGCTCTTCGTGTTATCTCAGAGTCTAATGTTTTTTTAAGTAAATGTGAGGGAGCCCTTTTATAGAATTATGGTTTCCTCCCTTCTTACATGAATTATGGGCTAAGTAATGAAGCCCAAATAACAAGGTCCAATATATGGTACAACAGAAGTCCCCCAAGTCTTCAGTCAAGAGAGTTTTTTGGCTGGAGACTTCAAATCCAATCCATGTGTGGGTCGAAGTGACCGGATGCTGTCATGAACCAGTACTTGACATGAGGCAATGCTCAACGTAAAACAATATTCAGCTAGAGGCAGCACACGTTGCGAGGCTGCTCGGATAGAGGCAATGTTCACGGCGAGGTGATTGCTCGGCTGTAGGCGATGCTCGTAGCAAGGCGGCTTGGCTCGTGGCGTTCCTTGTTACAAGTATGCACTCGACGTTAGCGTGCATTCAGTATGAGTTAGCTCTCGACATGACTTGGATTCGCTTGTTGGGTTCGTATATGGGTCTATGTGTTGAGATAGTCTCTTGACTGAAGACTTGAGGGACTTCTTGTACCATATATAGGGTCTCGGTATTTTGGCTTTATTACTTAGCCCATGATTCATGTAAGAGGGGATGAAATCTTTATTCTATGAAATGGCTCCCTCACACTCACTTAAGATGACATGAGACTCGGAGAGTAGAGGAGAGCAAAGAGGGCAAGCACTGCCTCTATAACCTCCATGTATATTGTAACCACATTTTACATAGTGGAAATGAATCAATATCAGTGTGGACGTAGCCCAACTTGAGGTGAATTAGGATATATCTTTGTGTTCTTGTGCGTTTGTGTGATTCACTGTCGGATTTACGTTGGTCCAAGATCGACCTGATTTTGTGCATCAACATATAGTATTTACAATAATTTTATATGCGTCGAGTTTGTTCATTAAATAATTTGTCAATAAGTTATGTGTTAGTCATAAATAAAGTTGACCTAAACTTCAATTTAACTTATATATAAGCTGATGAATAAAAATTAGTGAACAAATGTGAAGATCTAGTACTCCTCTATAAAATAATAATTGACTGAGTTAGAAACACTAATAAACTACATAGAAAAGGTTATTAGTTGAGTGATAAGATGATTATTGTTATGGTTCCATTTGGGGTTTTGAGGTGGTTGAACTGTGAAAATTGTAATAGGAACTAGTAAGTGGTAAGTTACTGCTTTTACATGCGTTCACCAGAAATTCAGAATGTAACTTTATAGAGATGATCATGTATGTGAGTTAATCTTTTAAATGTGTGTATATTTTGGATGTGACATTAGGCTAACATATAAATCCAGTGTGGAAATATAGGCTTTAATTTCGTTGGCGTCTAATTCACTCCATTCTCAACTTAAAGAAGAGTCAAGACTCAAGAGTGGCGTGGTCTTTTTAAATGATTCAGTTGTGGAAGAAAAAGATCATTCATCTTTTGAAATGATTCAATCACAAATGGTCCATTCAAATTGGGACTGATTGGAGTTGAGTTGGAAGAGTTATTGTCACGAGCACTGTTTTAAAAATCCTCGCCGAGGCGCCCAGCATTTAGTTGTGGAAGAAAAAGATCATTCATCTTTTGAAATGATTCAATCACAAATGGTCCATTCAAATTGGGACTAATTGGAGTTGACTTGGAAGAGTTATTGTCACGAGCACTGTTCTAAAAATCATCGCCTAGTGCAGCTGGGCGCCTAGGCACTAGGCAGACCACCGTCCCTATTAATGCCTTGGCGTTTGAAAAATAAAAAAGGGTGCATAAATCTACTAATGGGTCTGCCTATACCACCTAGGCACCCACCTAGCTTGTCCAGACTCGCCTAGACACTTGCTTAGGTTGCGACTTACTTAAATAAAAAATAGATAATTTTCTTTTTGCATTTTATTGTTTCCAATAAATTGTAAGAGACTTATTGAACCCTTAAATAAACACACATTATATGTTTGCTCTCCATGTTTTCATTATGTTCCAATACTTCATAATATTAAGTCATTCTATTTTATAGTTTATGATGAAATTATATATAATTTAAGTATAAATAAACATTTATTTATACGAAATACAATAGATTTACTTAAATCCGTCTTATCTACCTAGGCTCCAGCCCGCTGTCCGACTAGCGCCTAGCGTCTTTTAGAATATTGGTCACGAGGGTTGGAACAGTGAAAGGATTGCAGGTTTTTGTTTCCAGTTTAGGAATGGAGTCATAGACCAGAAGCAACTACTTAGTAGTGTGTTTTATGAGCTAGCTGTGTTCCTTAAGCAACAAATTCTGCATGAATTGGGCAATAAACAAAGAAAGAAATATACTTGTGTTGTGGATAAGCCTTTATTATTGCACCGTTAATATTGATAATCTTTGTAGGCCCAAGCATGGTACACCATTATTATTGTCTCAACTTAATCATCTATTATGCAAGTGATTTTTTACCACAGTAGTGGAAAGGTGTTGAGTATTTGAATGACGGCGTGGGTTCAAACCTCATTGGTGACTAATCTAACAAAATTTATCGTTTGACAAAAAAAAAAAAAAAAAAAAAAACCACCTATTACTAGGTGTTGAGTTATATCACAAAAGGTCTCAGTAATTTTAGGAGTGGAAACTCCCATACATTAATTGTATATTATTTTGTCATATGACTGAGTTGGAATCCTATACTCAAATCACATTCTCTCGCTAGTGGCCCTACACAAGGTTATAAGGGAAGCCAATTCCCATATTAGAAACTAGTTAAGTCATTATAACGGAACTAGCACCAATCTTTTCAAGAACCCGGTCAGTCAATATTCAGCCTTTGGGGCCAACGCCAATCTTTTTGAAGGCCCAATCATTTAGTTGTCTTAAATTGGAGTTAGCGCATCTTTTCGGAAGACCAACTTTAGGAAGCATGTTCAAGCCCAATAACTTAGATCCAAAATGTATCGAGAGAATAACTTGCTATGATACTATTGTTAGTACCTTGTGTTACATTCTTATTTGTCTCTTTTTTTTTTTTTTCCAATACCATTCCTCTTTTCCCTAAAACGAAGTTCAATAACTCAAAAAAGAAAAAAAAAAGAAGAGAAACTTGTAAAAATTTCAAGAACCAAGGGCGAAGAAGAAGAATGAAGGGATTGCACGTTGTAGGTCACAATTTCGGAGAAGAGATCCTCTTCGGATCTCTTCCACCAAGGCCTTGATCCGGGCCTTTCAAATTTCATCCAATGGTTCACCTATTTTGATTCCTTAAACACTGTAATAATTTTTTAGGATCGAGCACAATGGCGTTCTAAGATTCATATAGCCGATCCCACTCAGTGACTTGGATTTTCCAAGTCTCCAACCAAGAAGTTTTCCTCACTCGGGAAATTAAGGGAACACTACCCCAACCTACATGCTCCACTCAGAAAGCTTCAACATACAAGCTTCAACAAAAGAAAATTCAAAGAACTTAGCGAAGAAGGCTTTGGTGTATTTAACACAATACGTTGAAATGAAGGAAAGCTTATTTATTGATATCCCCGATAAGCTACAAATATGTACATATACATGAGTCAAAATAAACACACAAGAGGGAGCCTTCACAAAGGTTGCTTAGGAGAAGTCTCAGCAGTCGGTAGAGCCCCAGAAAGAGAAGGCACCGGAGGGGGATCATTTGAAGCCTCAGTATTGGACAGAACCCTAGAAGGAGGAGGCATCAGAGGTTGATCATTTGGAGCTTCATTACGCGGTACAGCCCCAGAAGACGAAGGCAATAAATGCCTTTGGAACAAACCCACAAATCTCTGATGATCAAGTAAAACCTGACCATCAGTTTCCTTCATCTGGTCAAGCTTCCTTTTCATGTTTGTAGCATAGTCATGTGCGAGCCGGTGCAACTGTTTATTCTCATGCTTGAGCCCTCTAATCTTCTGTTTGAGACTCATCACTTCAGCCGCCAATGATTCAACTTGGCGGGTTCGAGCAAATAGGCGTTGTGCCATATTAGACACAGAACCTGCACACTGAACACTGAGAGCCAGCGAATCCTTAACAGCTAACTCATCAGACCGTTTGGAAAGTAGTCTGTTATCTTTGGGAGTGAGAAGGTTCCTGGCCACCACCGCAGCGGTCATATCATTCTTCATCACGGAATCCCCAACGGTAAGAGGACCAGTTGGGGAGACGAAGGATGGGCGCCATATGTTGTCTGGAGAAGGCGGGGCTGCCTCTTCAACAAGGTTCAAGTCAAAACGACGGTCGGAGGGGCCAGACATTTTCAAAGGTGTTGAAGAGAGAAGAGGTCGGACAAATCAAGATCTTAGAAGTGCAAGAATGAAGCTTCTACTAGTGGAGATTCAAGTGTGCTTTGGAACTTAATGCCAGCCTCTATAAAAATCTGCACTCGACGGAGCTTCAGAAATCAAAGAGGCGCCTGCTCAGAAATCGAAGAGGCGTTTGCTTTCTCAAAAGCTGGGCTGCTTAGAGATCACGAGGGTTGATCTCAGAAATCGAAGAGCCGTTTGCTTTCTCAAAAGTTGGGCTGCTCAAAGACCACGAAGGCCGATCTCAGAAATCGAAGAGGCGCTCGCTTTCTCAAAAGCTGGGCTCCCTAGAGACCACGAGGGCCGATCTCAGAAATCGAAGAGGCACCTACTTTTCCAGCCTTGTCAGCACCTGTCACACGCACACTCAGCTTTGCGGAAATTATGGGCATTCTGTCAAAGACTTCTGGGGAAGTAGAAAACACATGAATCTTACTGTTCAATCACCCACTTCCCACACGCAACAATAGCTCATGGGTACCACAGATAACTTTGCCAAAGTTCTCTGCCAAAGTTGAGCACGTGAAGCTTGCAGCTCCCACTACATCGCTCTGACCAAGAAGGGTAAAAGAATAGCAAAGAAACAGCACTAACAAAGTTTAGACACATAAATTTTGAAGGTCTAGCTACCATATTATTACCCACAAGGGTAAAGGAACAGTACCACTGCTGGATAATTGGAAAGTCCATGTATGTCAACCTCTGTGCTTCGTGGCAAGGTAGACTAGCAAACATGCCCAACCTTTACTCACATTCGAGAAAACACTCCCAATAAGATTGCTTGCTCCAAAATCGAAGAGGCACCGTCCTCCGAATCTAAAGAGCCAGACTCCCAACATGACTACTTTCTTAAAAATCGAAGAGAGGGTAAAGGAACAGTACCATTGCTGGATAATTGGAAAGTCCCTGTGTGTCAACCTCTGTGCTTCGTGGCAAGGTAGACTAGCAAACATGCCCAACCTTTACTCACATTCGAGAAAACACTCCCAACAAGATTGCTTGCTCCAAAATCGAAGAGGCACCGCCCTCCGAATCTCGAGAGCCACTCTCCCAACATGATTACTTTCTCAAAAATCGAAGAGACACTGCTCCCCGAATCTCGAGAGCCAGACCCCCAGCATGATTGCTTTCTCAAAAATCGGTGAGGCACCGTTCTCCGAATCAATCGAAGAGGCGCTCGCTTTCTCAAAAGCTGGGCTGCTCAGAGACCACGAGGGCCGATCTCAGAAATCAAAGAGGCACCTACTTTTCTAGCCTTGTCAGCACCTGTCACACGCACACTCAGCTTTGCAGAAATTATGGGCATTCTGTCGAAGACTTCTGGTGAAGTAGAAAGCACATGAATCTTACTGTTCAATCACCCACTTCCCACACGCAACAATAACTCATGGGTACCACAGATCACTTTGCCAAAGTTCTCTGCCAAAGTTGAGCACGTGAAGCTTGCAGCTCCCACTACATCGCTCTGACCAAGAAAGGTAAAATAATAGCAAAGAAACAGCACTAACAAAGTTTAGACACATAAATTTTGAAGGTCTAGCTACCATATTATTACCCACAAGGGTAAAGGAACAGTACCACTGCTGGATAATTGGAAAGTCCCTGTGTGTCAACCTCTGTGCTTCGTGGCAAGGTAGACTAGCAAACATGCCCAACCTTTACTCACATTCGAGAAAACAGTCCCAACAAGATTGCTTGCTCCAAAATCGAAGAGGCACCGTCCTCCGAATCTCGAGAGCCAGACTCCCAACATGACTACTTTCTCAAAATCGAAGAGAGGGTAAAGGAACAGTACCATTGCTGGATAATTGGAAAGTCCCTATGTGTCAACCTTTGTGCTTCGTGGCAAGGTAGACTAGCAAACATGTCCAACCTTTACTCACATTCGAGACAACACTCCCAACAAGATTGCTTGCTCCAAAATCGAAGAGGCACCGCCCTCCGAATCTCGAGAGCCAGACTCCCAACATGATTACTTCCTCAAAAATCGAAGAGACACTGCTCTCCGAATCTCGAGAGTCAGACCCCCAACATGATTGCTTTCTCAAAAATCGAAGAGGCATCGTTCTCCGAATCTCGAGAGCCAGATACCACAGACCACTTTTTCAAAGTGCTCTGACAGAGTTAAAACATGTGAAACTGGCAGCTCCCACTACCGTGCTATGACCAAGCAGGGTAAAGGAATAGCATTACTACTTGTTGTTAGGGAGACTCCTATATATGTCGACCTCCATCCCCAACGGACAGGCAGACCTGCAAAAATGCTCAACCCTTCATCATATCTGAGAGGGCACTCCCAACAAAGCCTTTCGAAATATTCAGCTTTCTTTCCCCCCGATAATACCTCTGCAAACAAGCTATACTAGAGCAAGAATATCTCATATCATCAGGGTTAAAAGCAAGAGTATCCCATATCATGCTTTTTCCCTGTTTTTTCTTTTGACCTTGTTTTTACCTGCAAGACAAGGAGAAAGAGAGCAATCAGTCAGCACTTGGAATCAAGCTTCCAGCCAGGAACTGACTGCCTGGAACCCCTTACCTGATTACTTACCTGGCATTGCTCTCGAGTACTCATCTTCAACATCTTATGTTTCCAGGGAAGATTCCACATCTGCTTGAGGAACAGATAGGGCAAGTGCGAAGGATACAAGGAAGCATGTGGAGACAAGCGTAACAGCACACGTGCCGATACATCCATTACTCTGTCAAAAGCAAAAGTATCCCATATCAGCAGGGTGGAACGTACTCTAGATTTGATGGACTTGTTTTGACCCTCAAATTCTTCAGTCGGCCTTATACTCTGGAGGAAACCAGAAAACCCTCCAGCTCAGTTCAAGAATAAGCCTGTGGAAAGTTACTTCTTCAAAAGCAAAAGTATCTCATATCATCTCTTCTCATTTTTCTTCTCTTTATCCTTCATGCTGCTGCAAGATGGGGAGAAGGTGAACAATCAGTCGGAGCTCTGATTGCTTACCTTGTCTGTCACCTCTTTCAGCAGACCCCCTAGCTCGGCGACTTGGGGGACTCCTACTACATGGTTTGTATCGTGCTTGACCAAGCCTGAAACTACAAGTAAGCTTCAAGTGAAATTGATACATTACCTTGTGCATCTCCACCAGTTAAAGATACCACCCCTGGATGGAGGAAGAGTACTTCCAGAGAAGATGCCACATCTACCTATGAGACAGATAAGGCAAGTCAAGACGACACCACACTCCGATACTTAGAAGTTTCGTGATTACGAGATCATTCTCCCACAATATTTCCTAATGTCATTTGTACTAAATCATTCACTCGTACTCACTAAAGGAGAGCTTGAACCTATGTACTTGTGTAAACCCTTCACAATTAATGAGAACTCTTCTATTCCGTGGACGTAGCCAATCTGGGTGAACCACGTACATCTTGTGTTTGCTTTCCTATCTCTATCCATTTATATACTTATCCACACTAATGACCGGAGCAATCTAGCGAAGATCACAAAAAGCGACCGTTTTCGTTACCTATGATCTATCTTGCAAGAGAACGGAGAATTAGATGGAGATCTCAACCATAGAATACGAGCTGGATGGAAAGAGTGCATCCGGCGTGTTGTGTGACCGTCGTAGGCCACTGAAGCTCAAGGGAAAATTTTATAGGACGGCAATAAGGCCAGCGATGTTGTATGGCAGAGAATGTTGGGTGGTGAAGCATCAACACGTACACAAAATGGGTGTAGCGGAGATGAGGATGCTTCGTGGGATGTGTGGGCACACGAGAAAGGATAAGATTGGGAATGAGGATATCCGAGGTACAGTAGGAGTAGCCGAAATTGTAGGAAAGATGAGAGAAAATCGGCTCTGGTGATTTGGACATGTGCAAAGAAGGCCGACTGACGCTCCGGTTCGAAGATGTGACTACGGGACAGAGGTTCAGGGCCGAAGGGGTAGAGGAAGACCTAGGAAAACTTTGGAAGAGACTCTAAGAAAAGACTTAGAGTACTTGGATCTAACGGAGGACATGACACAAAACCGAGCGCAATGGCGTTCTAGGATTCATATAGCCGACCCCACTTAGTGGGAAAAGGCTTTGTTGTTGTTGTTGTAGATGAAATTTGAAAGGTCTGGATCACTTAATCCGGTGATCTTGGTGGAATAGATCCGGAGAGGATCACAAAATTTCGGGGTGTTCTTGGTTGGAAAATCTAGTCATTAGTTGCACCAGTCGTAGCCGCCACACAATTTTCGCACAATAGAACACAGAGTCAATTGTTAAGCCTAAGAGAGACAGATCATAGATGAAAGACCCTATGTTGATCACACATTTCACAATCAATTTCTATAGGCCCATCATTGATCTCAAGATAGCATATCCAAATGTGATGGAATGGAGGAGCTCCAGGCTTTGGTAACTTTGATTCACAAGAGGACATAGCAAATCCAAGCGACCACAGGTTGCCTCCGTTCAAGGTCCATGAAGAACCACGATATCAACAAGAGGCAATCATATCCAAACCCAAGAAGCACGAGATCATCAATTTTACTACTTTTGTTATAAAGCTTACCCGAAAAGAGAAAAACAACTTGCTTGCATGTGGAACTGATAAACATCAACATTCGGATTACCCTCGTGCGCACGTGAGTGATCGACATTCGACACTATCAGAATTCAAACCCCTATGAGAAAGAAAGCTGGTGCTGCTGCAAGTTAGCTTTAGCTGAGTTTGGGCTTAAACGTTGGTCTGGGCTACATAGAGTTTAGTTTCATCCCCAGTCTGCCAGGGCTTCCTGGTAGTGCATTTTTTAGGCCTCAAGGCTCAAGTGCCCATTTACAAAAACAAATTATTACAGACTAGTCAAATACTGATTAATGAGAATTCTAATATCCAAATCTCTCTCATATGCATCCAATTATGTAACTTGTCATTGCCAACAAAGAAGCAGCAGCAGCTATAATATTGAGGCACAATTAAACGTGAAGGCCATCTGCATGCATGCGACCTATTTGACCATTCACCAAATGAACCTCAATGAATGGCCACAACCTCTATGACTTTGTGACTTTGCAACTACCATATAGGATTTTCACTCATCACCGAACGCACTCTTGCAATGATCAGTCGATTACACGGCTGTCCCAATGCTAACTGAGGTCTTTAACGAAACAAACATGCTTCGTTGCTAAAAGAATGAGCTGCTGAAAAACCAATCATAAATGAATATGTGATTGAATAATAAAATGGAAAACTATGATTAGACATTTTTCTGTTTGTGGTTAATGAGCTGCTGAAAAACCAATCATAAATGAATATGTGATTGAATAATAAAATGGAAAACTATGATTAGACATTTTTCTGTTTGTGGTTGCTTTTCAGCAACATTTGTTGCTCTTTTTTCAACAGAGAAGCATGGTTCTTTACGAAAATACAAAAAAATTCTTCTTAATTTAGTACCTATACATACATACATACATACATACATATATATATATATATATATATATATTAATAATCTCATGTAATTATAAAACTTTTCAATTCATTCTATCAATCATCTTCACAAGATTACGAATTTGAGGCACATCATATTAAATTAATTTAGAGAATAAATCTTTGTTTTTTTTTTCCTTTCATTTGTTGAGAACACGATGAAAGAGAAATCTTTTATGATATATATAACATAAGTGTATGAAAAACATATGAGGCCTGATTCAAATTGAGGCCTAAATTACATGCCTTATTCGTCTTGCCTTTGGTCCGACTCTAGTCGGTCATAATGTGTATTGACGATTTTTAACTATTAATGCATGTAAGTTTTGCATACATCAACTAACAACTATTAAATTTCACTTATATGCGCGTGAGAATCTATCCTCTTTGAATTGTTTGTGGAATGTACCTCGGCTTAATATTGATGTCTTGTCGGGGTACCCACATATACCAAGCTACAAAAAATGGAGGAGGATTCTTTCTTCTCCTAATCTCTCTCCCATTTCTTCCCCTCCTATTTGAATTGTTACAGTTTAGCTATTTCAACATCTTATATTGATATTTTTATAGAGACAATAAGACAAAAAACAATATGTGAGAGGAGGGAAGGAAAGGGAGTGAGAATATGAGGGGAAAGAATCCTCCTCCACAAAAAATTGTGAAGCAAATTCTAAGAAGCATGCACCACACAGAGTTTTAGCAGCCTAGCTGGCTCATCTAGCTATACCTATCATAACTCTACCACTCATTGAAATAGTACTAATTTCATGTCGCAGAGAATAATTTCAGTCCACAAGACAATAAGCCTCAATGTAATGATCACTAGTTATTCAACCAAGACAAAATCCTAAAACCAACTTTAAGTTGATCCACATTTTAGGTTTATCAGGGTTTCCCTCCTGGGCATATGGTTTGTGCGCATGAGATGTGCATGGCCTGGTTAAACTTGATATCTAGACCTCGCATTTTTATAACTTGAAATCAGCGGCTATGATGCGTTTTTGAAAGACACAGAGAACCCTTAATTGAAGATACGAGCTTTGAGGATCGCCAAGTTCGAGCTCAGTGAGTGCGCAGAGATGACGGTGGGGTCGCGAGGATTGGAGTAGAGAATAGTGAGACCTCACCAGACCAATTGGTGGCGAAGTCCTTTGCAAATCGAACCATACCTGGTGGGAATATAGGGTTGGAGGAGGTATATGAGGAAAGAAAAGGAAGAACATGAATATAGGGTTCTCTTAGTTGCGTTTTCAGTGGTTCCTCGAGAAGACAATGGAGATGGAGGAGGTAGGGTTTTCAGGTGGTCTTAGTGGCTCTGCAAATTATTCTCTTCAAACTAAATCAGGAGCGTTGGTTTAATTACTAAGGGTAATGCTAGGGATACTAAATTTGAAGACAAAATTTACAAACTAAATGATATGTCATCAATAGGAATGAGTACGTTTATCAACGCTTAAGTCATAATTCAATCATTAACTTATGTCATTTAGTTTACAAAAGTTTTGTCTACAAATTTAGTCTCACTAGCATTACTCCCAAAGGCCAGATTTAGCTTTAACCGGGTCATGCACGTCTCATTCACACAAAACCATATGCGTATCGGAGAATTTCTCATAGGTTGGTAAACCCAAATTTGGGCCAACTTCATTTTTCAAGATAGTGCAGCCTAAGTTGATCTGAAAGTGCCCATAATACAATCCCTTATGCCAAACTTTGTAGCCTAATTTAGCTTCCCAGATTTGAATGCTGATTTGGTTAAGTTTCATTAACAAGGAATTAGCTTAGTTAAGTTTGGAAAATGGACCTCCTCCTATTGTGATAAGATATTCACATCGGAGTTGGCGATCATTGTTTCTCCTTTTGTGCCTGAGTTCAAATCTTCTTCGTTGTAGTTATATGAGTTTAGTGTAAAACATCACTTATATATATATATTCATATGTAAATATGGATAGCATGAATTTTGTGGATGAGAAGTTGTGGATTTGAAGATGAAAAAACGATAAAAAGAAAATCAATGTAGATCACATTAAATTGATTTTTCAAACATCCTATGAGAGAGTCATCAGACAGCAAGAATCTAGAAAATTATAAATGATCGATAGAAGACATTAATTTATAGAAATAATGCATTGTTGGTTCAACGGTTCACATCCATCCATATGAGTTTTCAGTTCATTGAACACTCAATAATTTGCTTATGTGGGCTTCACCGGGATCAATCAGAAAAGAATGGCTATCCCCTTGTGTACGAGGGGTTCTGGTTTTAGGGTTGGATCCAACTGGTGGTCTTCATAAATATATGGGTCATTCAAATATCATTGTCATATTTTTGTTTTCCATATAAGTTATGATTAGGTTTTAAACTTCCAATGAAAATCCAAAATTTAAATAATTTATCGGTTTTAAACACCAAAATACTTTGTTATATAATTAAGGGATGGCAATTCCAGTTAATGTAACCATGCAGACTACACCATCCTTCGACTCCTCTTCGAATTACAAAAATAAGATCATGCATTGCCAGCATGCATAAGAAAGAAACTAGTGAGGTGGGTGGGGGTGGGACTGGATATAGGAAGGAAGAAAACAAAAAACACAGGAGCTCCATTATTGACGTGGTTCGGGGTTCCACCAATAAAAATTAAGATAGCTTGGAAGGATATTCTGGGTATTCCATTTCCATGCACGCTGATAGTGATGGGGAGGGAGGCTACCTTCACTGGTTAAAGGTTTCCTTAGAAACGACGACGCAATCGAATCGAGTCAAGGCCGTCTGATTCAGTTTCCAGACACCATCAATTATTTTAATATTTTCCTCTCCTTTTTTTCTTTTTAATTTTTCAAATGGCAGAATTCTCCTTCCATTTATTTATTTTTTACTTTTATAAAAATAATTGAAAATAAGAAGGAACTCTTCTTTATAAAATTCATATGCAAAGCTCCTTTTTATCGTCGATGTCGTATCCATGCTTTCATCACGCTTTATTATGTGGTGAATTTTCGTGTAGAAGAAGAACGTTGTTTGATTCTGAAAGATATGTTATTCATCTCACATTGAGGTATATATTTATATGATTTACAAACATAATCCCATAATTACATGACTAATTACAACTAATCAAGACTATACTAGGAAACCCAAGATTACAAGTAATTACACAAAAGTCAACACAAAAACACGTTGACAACATAAATTGAATGACGTGGAGCACGTATGATCTTTGAGCTTTTCACGTGAGTCAACTTATTGTGGTACAATAAAATTGTTGTTCCACCATAACTATTGACAACATGATGTTGAACTCCTTACAAATTTTCACCAATATAAAATTCATACTCTCGACATGAAAGTTTGAACACTCAACCTAACTCCTACCCATCATCCTACACTTACTAATCACTAGGCTAACCTCAACATTGTCACCTTCCCTAATTCTTTCCACTTTGTTTTGTTTATCGTTATGGTGATAAACAAATAATTCGTTTTCACCACACTTGGACAAATTAATAACAAGGGAAAAGTTTAAATTACCCACATCAAATGCAACCTCTTCGTCTTAGTCGATGCACACTTTAGGATAGCGATGTGCATCTGTTTTTGTCTACAATTCATTGTCTTCTATTACGGTGACCTTGGAGATAAAGAAGGAAAATATGTCTGTTTTTGGCTACAATTCATTGTCTTCTATTACGCTGGTTTTGGCTACAATTCATTATCTTCTATTACGGTTATCTAATAATAAAAAAAATATTACGGTTACCTTGGAGATAAAGAAGGAAAATACTTTTTGTAAGTTATGTAAAATTTGTGAGCAGTCTATCCCATGCATGTAGGGATGTGCATTGGGTTTTGGGAAAACGCTACTTCCATGAGCCTTTTTTAACTGAACAAGTTTAGGCAACTCTTATTTTGGTGAACAAGTAATGTTAGGTGGATCAAATTTTTAGATTAAATTTGCAAACTAAATGATACGTCACCAATACGATTTAAGTATGTTAATCAATAACTAAATGATAATCCAATTATCAAGAACTACATCATTTAATTTAAAATGTTGGTCTACCTAAACTATGCAACCGGAGTAAAAATGTATAAATACAATATCTTGATTTATTTTGTGAAAAATGTATAAATACTATATTTTGTTTAGACAAAAACAACATCTTCGTGCCAACTTTTTGGATCATGTTATATAATTAAAACATGTTAGATAAGCTTAAAGGTAGGGAAATACCCAAATACAGGACGTTTTCTTAATTTTGGGACAGAAATAGGACAAACGGTCATGCACAAGCTATGCATATCATGCATAAAACTGAAATTATTAAAATACCCACATATAAATAATAAAAATCATCAGTCCATTGCATCACTTTTCTCATTTGGAAGAGAGAGATGTAGAGCTCTGTGAGCTATGGGTATTTGGGTTGAACTCATATCTCTGAACTTAGATTTTGAAGAGAGGGAAGTCCAAAGAGAGGTGAGAAGAGTGAGCTGGGTTTTGGGTTAACCTCATACCTCTGATTTCGATCAAAGGGATGCAAGAGAGAGGTGAGAAGAATGAGCTAGGTTTTGTATCATATTTTCCGTTTTGGCTTGAAAGTTCCATTTTTTCCGGTGACTGAAACTTCGATAGGCATAATAAGGTAGGATCCAAATTTCTACATCAATGATTTATGTAACATGGGTTGTGGAATAAACTTTACTTTTTGACATGCTACAAAATTGGGATGAAACAATTTCTGATTCAAGTGTTCAAATGCAGAAATTTGCGAATTTTTTTCCGTAATGTGCATGTGGTGTGCATGACTACAACTTAATACGAGAAGCGGGAATGTCTACTAGTTATGATTTATGTATGTTGGACCCGGAATTTAACGACTATGACCACAATCTAGTTGGCCTCGGCGAAAAATAAAATTAAGAAAAAGCTTAGAGGAAGTTAAGGGTCATGCATGTCCATGAAATAACAACAATGAGTATCATGTTTTCTACGTGCACGGTTAAGTGGTGGTTGATATACGTAATAAGACTTTTCAAACTCACTGTAACCTTATATACTTAACAATTATGTTTTAATCGTATTCACTATACCAATAGGTTGCCGTTAAAGTTTTTTTATTAATGCAAAAAACAGCTCATTGCTCGATCTCCAATTCTGTGCATATCATGTGCATGTACTATACATATGATGTGCATATAGTGTATATGATGGTGACATCACATGTGATGATGTCATTTTTCTAATTCGAATAGAGAGCTGTGAGCTTTGGGTTTTTGGGTTGGCTCAGATTTGTGAGCATATCATGTGCATGTATACATATGGTGAACATATCCTGAAATATTCATCCAACAAAGCATCAATTTTTACCAATTTTTGGTAAACACCATCACAACATTCAAACAAGGTAGGGTAGGGAATCCCATGATATGGAAGAGGGAGAAAATGATAAAATTTTGTTTCACTATTACTTCATACAACTTCTAGGTTTATTTGCCCCCTTCCCCAAATATGAAAAAGCTCACTTCTTTAATTCCACTAATCTGCAAATATTGGAAGGAAGAGAGCAAACAACAAATGGGTTTTCTTATTTTTGGTCAACAACAAATAGGTTTTCTTGTTTTGGTGGTGTTGACCCCTCATGCTCAAGATGTTTGTGGAGAGAGAAAGAGTGGGCTTTGTTCCTAGCAGACACCGTGAGTGCAGCAGCAGTTAATGACTGAGCTTTGTACCCACCCTCGATGCGAGTCCAGTGGTTGTGGTTTCGAGCCTCGATTGTTTGTCGTGTTGCTAGAAAATGGCTGGAAAACTCGCAGCCTTCTTGAGTTTCGATCCCGACGATTGAGGATGAGATTCATGACAAGGCTAGGTGTTTTGAACACGTGAGGATGAGAAGAAATTGGTGGTGACTTCACTTTGGATGGTGTTGGTCATGACGACTGTGCACCGTGTGGGCACAGTGAGAACATGAAAGAGAGTGCATGAGGGAGAAAGTGAGAGAAGAGAGAGGGATGGAGAGAGAAAGAGTAGAGAGAGAGGGAAGGAGAGAGAGTAGAGAGAGAGAGAGAGAAATCAGAAAATGGGAGGAAATAACCCATTTATATACGAGGGAAATTAAGTCATTTTAAGGTGTAGGAAAAATCCTATTTTTATCCGATTGCTGTTCATGATGTGTGCATGGTAGGTGCATATTAAAAAAAAAAAAAATCCTATTTCTGTTCCAAGATTAAGAAAATGTTATATTTCTAGATATTTCCCTTAAAGTTATTAGAATATGAGCATCCATGTTAAACTAATTGATAGAAGGGGAGACAACTCCATTATTATTTCAACTATTAAACATAACTTTCCTTCTTCGGTGTATGATTTATACTCTTAAAATAATTTACCTAAACACACGCCCTAGCTTTTATTATAAGTCGTGAAATTTAATTTAACATATTAGGTATATGTGAACAATATATTAAACTATTGTGTGCACTGGTTGTCACATCCCGGCTCGGGGCAGACCACTTCCTACGCCCTCACGGTTTTGTTTCTGGGAACTCATGAGCAACTTCCCAATGGGTCACCCATCATAGGAGTGCTTTGGCCACCTTCTCGCTTAACTTCGGAGTTCCGACGGAACCCGAAGCCAGTGAGCTCTCAAAAGGCCTCGTGCTAGGTATGAATGAGAATATACATTTAAGGATCACTCCCCTAGGCAATGTGGGATGTTACAATCCACCCCCTTAGGGGCCCGACGTCCTTGTCGGCACACTTCCGACCAGGGATTGGCTCTGATACCATTTGTCACATCCCGGCTCGGGGCGGACCACTTCCCAGGCCCGCTCCACCACCGTAGCACGATATTGTCCTCTTTTGGCCCCGACCACGCCCTCACGGTTTTGTTTCTGGGAACTCATGAGCAACTTCCCAATGGGTCACCCATTATGGGAGTACTCTGGCCACCTTCTCGCTTAACTTTGGAGTTCTGACGGAACCCGAAGCCAGTGAGCTCCCAAAAGGCCTCGTGCTAGGTATGGATGAGAATATACATTTAAGGATCACTCCCCTGGGCGATGTGGGATTGATTCCTTATTTCACCTGTTATATTGATGCATCTTTATTATGTTTTGATGCATAGCATGGCATATTTTCTCAAAAAGTGTTAAAGACTTGTGATTTGAGTTTTGAGATTATATATGGTTATTTATATACTATTTTCTGGGAAAGTATACAGGTTTTACAGCGAGGGGTTAGAAATGTTTTAAATGAAATGTTTTCGAAAAACTTTGTTTTACTGACCCACTCAACTTTGTTTTGCGCCCCTCCAGGTTCAAGATAGCAGAGCTTTGGGTGGCCACGAGTAATCCAACGATGTTCTGACAGAATTCACAAAAGTAGGATTCCCCCTCGGGTGTTATATCTTAGTAATGGTATCTTTAAAGCTTCCGAACTGTGTAAATGGTTACGTCACTCTCACGTGACGGCTAGCATGCCCTCCTTCAGGACGGGGTGTGTCACTGGTGGATCCATGTAGGGACCCTTCGGAAGCCCGAAGAAACACTTGTGATCGACCTTCGAGACCCTCCAACAATTTGGGCAGGTGCAGTGGAGAGGCTTGTTGCCTCCATGGATGTGCAGGCAGCAGTGCTTATAACAAAGAAAAATAAGAGGTTTTTAATTTTTTTTTATAAAAGACCTAGCCAAAACGACTTCATTTTTCAGCCTAGTCATTATAAAAAATTTAAAAACTAAAATATCTCTGTTTTCTCTACAAAGCCCAAGAGTCCCGGTCTTTTCCAATATCCCCAAATTATATTTAAGAACCCCCAGCCCCAATCATCGCAACCTTCCAACTTTAAACCCAAGTTACCCTATTCCCCACCACCATTTGCCGTTCTACCGCCTTTAGCTGCCAAATTTAATTTCTTCCAAATTCATATAAGTTTTTTAATTCTAGACTTTAGTCCCAACTCCCAATTAATAAGATATATGTTACATTAGCAAATTTTATCTTTGTAGAATCACTAATTGCGTTATGTTGTTGATGAGAATTTGTTGATTTTATTACCCTTGAGATTAATCTTGATTTATTAAATGAACCAAATTCAATAGAAAATAGTGATATAGAACCAAATTAGTCTAATATATTGTTTTTTATTTTTAACTTTTATGTTGAGACCCCCCAATTTTGAAAACCTAGATCTGTCACTGATTGTGTGGAACTACTGTAGGAAGCTGCTAGGCAAATTAAGTCGGTGGAACATGACAAATTAGAAAGAATCCAGATATGAGATTTCAAAAATAGAAGAAACTGTTGTATGAAGATGCGCAAGTAAATTGACATGAGCAAATTTTTTGTAGATTTTTAGTGTTCATCGGCTGTAGCTACACAACCTAC
Organism: Malus sylvestris; assembly: GCF_916048215.2. NCBI lineage: Eukaryota > Viridiplantae > Streptophyta > Magnoliopsida > Rosales > Rosaceae > Malus > Malus sylvestris. Next base: position 25,420,977 of record NC_062271.1, read on the forward strand.
AACAACCCCTTACGTTTGTCCCCACAAAGCATAGAGCTTTATTAATATTTAATAAATCACAATATTTAACCTCATTAAGATGCAGGCTTTTCCTTGACATATTATCATTTTTTAATAAGCCGGAAGGAGAATATCTCATTCCGAATAGTAAACACCTCCATTGTCTTTGGAACAATTCCTTACCAATTAATCATACATGCAATGAAAAGAAATCATTCAAATAGTATATTCTCAAGAAGGCTACTTAGCTCATTTACTTATTTATCTATAACTTACAATTTGACACATGAAAAAATAATTCGTTAAAACTGATAAAATTCTAAACGAATACAAAATTGCGATTTATTTGTAAGAAGAGAGATTGTGAAGATGGAAAAAATAATTCGTTAAAACGGATAAAATTCTAAACGAATACCAAATTGCGATTTATTTGTAAGAAGAGAGATTGTGAAGATGTAAAAGCTAAAGAGTTCCACAGAAAAAATGAGAAATTTTGCAAGGACTTATAAGTAAGTTGGGCTATTTCCCAAATTGTCTATTAGCTTTACGATGGAATCCAACTTTCTTCATGGTAAGAGTAGGTTGGTCAACTGTGAAGCCCAAAGGCCACTCCACCTTGCCCATTTTGTATTGTCCATATGCATAGTTTGAAAATTCTCCACACGTAAGGAGGTGTTTGAGGATGTGAAGGTTAAAGAGTCATATGTCGGTTAAAGAAGAAACCTTATAAGGGCTTATAAGTAAACTGAGCTGCTCCTCATATATTGTCAATTGATTTTATGATGTAACCGTAATTTTTTTATTTTTTGGAGACAATAATTAGGTAGAGGGATCTAAATATTTTTCTATTATTCTCAAGCCATGTAACTTTATGCTGTTGGTGCTATAAATAGGGGTTCAAGAAAGCCATATTGTCATGCACCCAAATAACCCAATAATATTTTTAGTCAACTCCGCTCCCCTCCTAGCTAGCACCCTCAGTTCATCCTCTCTCTCTCTCTTACAATCTACCAAAAATGCAAAACAAGGCAACTGTTGAAGCTCTCTACAAGGCGTTGGCACAGAGCCAAACAGACACAGTGGGAAAGCTTCTAGCCAGTGACCTAGAATGGTGGTTCCATGGCCCCCCAAAGAGCCAGCATATGATGCGCGTGCTCACGGGGGATTCCAGCCACACTGACTTCAGGTTCGAGCCCAGAAGCATCACAGAGATTGGTGGTGGTGTGATCATTGCTGAGGGATGGGAAGGGGCAAAGGCCTACTGGGTCCACGTGTGGACCCTCAAAGATGGGTTGATCACTCAGTTCAGGGAGTATTTTAACACGTGGCTGACTGTAAAGGATCTGAAGCCGGAGGGATGGGAGAGCTTCACTGTGTGGCAGAGCATGCCGAGGGACCTGTTCCACCGCTCCTTGCCAACCCTATTGCTTGCTATTTAGAATTTTAATTAGAGTCTTTGATGTTGTGAATTAGCAATAAAAAATATGGGTTTTGAGAAAAATAAAGGGTACTTGTGGTTTGTAGATTTGAGTTTGAACAAGGCATGATTTGGATGTGTTGAGAAAATTGAAGTGATGTAGTAAAATGGAACTACTAATAAAGATGTTTCCAAAACACAACTTTCGTTCTTGATTAATGAAAACATCTTTGGTAAAATGTTTTTCCAATCATTCGTTATTCATAAATTCAAAATTTTACTTCTGAATATAATATGAATGCCCTCGATAAAGTTATAAAGTGATATTTGTAATGAGAATTTCACATGAGAAGATACGTCTATTGGCCAAAAGGCGTGACTATAGGAAAATGGGTGTTAGTCAGAGTGAAGATATACACCACTTCAGTATGTGAACTAGATACAATTAATGTACAAGGAGGTAAACCCTTGGATAGATGGTTACACCCTATAAAGGTTATATCCATGCAACAAGAGTTACACATGTTGAATGGTAACCTTCAGTTGTCTATAAATAGGTTTGTAGTCATAACATTTATTTTCTCCCAACAAAATAATACAACCGAAATTCTAAGATGTTATCCCATGTTAATTTCTTCAAATTGGGACCATTTATTTAATTGTTTGATGAATTGTTGATGTCTTAGTTTGTACGATCCTTTTAATGATAGGAGTGTCCTGCACTATAGGTTGGTGTAGAACTTATTTATGGAGCTTTAATTGGGGGATTTTGTGAGTAGTCACCAAAATCATACCGACTCCTGTTGATAAATTACAAACAGTGATTTAAACATTCTCAGTTTAGTTTTTGTTGTGCGAAAGCACACCAACTGGTCACACACACATGAGTCGGTATTGCCAATATTCTCCTTACTTTAGCCACCCGAGAGTAACGGATAAGAAGTTTTACTAAAAAACCTCGACAAGTGTGTAATACCATTCCTTATAAAGCATAAATGGCTCTCCTCCTTAGCCGATGTGCGGCTCTAATCTAAGCCACCAAATTCCAACAGTTTTCAGTACCTCTTTACTTGATAAAATAAGAAAAGGGATTTCGCCACTCCTAATTTAGCTTTCGGTACCTTCGGTTCTCCTCTACTAAAATAAGGGTAGTGATTTTGCTACTCCCAATTTAGCTTTTGGTACCTTTGGTTCTCCTTTGTTAGAATAGGAGTAGCGATTTCGGTACTCCCAGTAGCTTTCAGTATCTTCAGTTCACCTCCGATATAATAAGAGTAGCGATTTTGGCACTCCAAGTCCTTGTTTACTGCACTCCAAATTGCGTATTTTATAATTTTTCTACACAAAAATAGTGCCAGAGGGTATGATGGAACTGAAGAAAATAAAGATGCAGTATAATTTCATATTTCATTGCAACACACTACAGGTAAAGATGATTGAAGACATGAGGCACTGATTAAAACCAGAGGATATGATGGAACTGAAGAAGCATATACGAAGATACAAAATTTATGTATGTTTATCAAAATCACATAGCAGTGCCAGCACTCTTCTGAGAGCTTCATCAGTAGTTCATTCCTTTTCACGTCTTCGGTTCGATTTTTTCTTCTCTCTGTATTCTGGATGGAACAGGGGGTTCCATGGGGAGCTGTCTGTCTACATTAGGGTAATCTTTTTCAACTCTGCTTGAAGGTAGATAATTTGAGCCAGATCTATATTGAGTTTTTCCGCTTTCACGCCGCAAAGGGACTAGTGAGGGATTTTCGTGCTCAGACATTTGCTTCCTGCACAAGTTATCTTCCATTATGCTGTAGAAATTCGCAGTTCGAACTTCCTGAGCTAGTGAGCACCAGCAGCAGAAAAGCCATTGTGCACAGTCTGTTACTGCAGGCTTTCCACAGCATAAGTTATTCGCCGGCAAGTTGAACCTCTTCCTCATTTGGATTCTCCAGAAGCCACCGTACAGCAAGCCAAACATACAAAGGACAATGCCGGATAAAGTCATGGCTTCTCTTGCAACGTTGTTGTCAATATGGAAGGCAGCTAAACTGAGGATCCAAAATGGGGCTGTGCAGAAGAGGAGAAATGTTGCAATGTGAACATACATGTTGCCAAATCCAAGCCTTTTGGCGTTCCATCCAAAAACACAAAAGGTGCAGAAAAAAGAGAGATAAGATATGGCAATATCTTCCCGAAAATCAAATAAACCCCCTCTCCATTGAGGTGCAAATTCAGCAATCCCTTGCTCATTCCTAGATGCAAATGAAAATTTCCTCGTTTGATTTGTGAGAATATGATCCTGCGATTCGCTATCAACTTCGTACTCCTTTCCAAGGGGGCTGACAATGCAGTACACACCTGCGATTGCAGGAGCAGCAATTGCAACTGAAAGGCAGATACCGACACCAATAGCCGGTCGCTCAGATCTTTTGTATCTCAAGTTAAGCGTACACAAGGCATACTGAGCAAAGCAATTCAGATGGAGGAACGCAACAACAACCAGAATGTGCATCCGTTCATGGGGCTTGTAAGTTCCGTTCTTACAGTATATTTTTCTGAGAAATGTGACATCTTTCGGCTTCCATCTTAAGAGAAGTACAAGGTGGTGGATCCTTTTTGGGTGATGGTAAAGACTCATGAGAGTGAAGAGAGCATTGATGATTTGATTGTTAATCTCAAACCACTCATTTCTCTGAGACTGCGCCGGTAGGACATGGTTTAACATTCCTGTCATCACAAGAAAAAGGATTGCTCCGGAGACAGCAACACAACTTATCCACAAAAGGAGTGCCATATTCAGAGGGTTCTTGATCCACTTTTTGCATATTTTCCTCATGGACTCCCAATCGATCTTCTGAGAAAGAATCCCATTGAAACGTTTTCGAAAACCTTGGCTATTTGAAGAAGGTGCGGTACTTGAGATCTCGTCTCTTGTGCGATTTTTGTCACTAAGTAAGCCGTCCCTTTTGTGATGTCGAAAAACAAAGAACATTTTTGTCATCAGCCTTGTAGCCATCTTAGTGGTACTCCAATCTCAAGTGAACCAACAGAACCCCGATCTACAGACTCTACACCAGCATGCTCATTCGTCGTAACTGCAATTTAGAATGCTAAAACCAAACTGTACCTCGATCGGCATCTTTTACATGTTCATGGAATCACGATCAATACCCTAAAAATAACACCAGATGGTCAATGCCAGAGTCCCAAAAATCATACGACAACTCATGGGTGCACATTCGACATTTCAGATTGTAACCCCATCTCTGAAAACCAAAGATACAGGTCATAAAAATTACACGAAAAGCAAGCAAATCATGGAAACTTGACCATCCCAAGAAGCTGATGAAAAATTCGAACAAACAATGGACAAAACTTTAAAAAGAAGATTACAAACTATCATTCATGGCGAAAGAAAATCGCTACGACTTCTACTACTACAGTTGAAGCTGCGGTGAAAACCAACAATTGAAATCCAGAAAAAGAGAGAATTTTTACCTATCAATTCAATGGATCTTGCTGTGGCTACTGATGATCAGAGAGGAACAGTGGAGCACATACAGACGCAGTGCATACGTTGATGTTCAAATTTGTTGTCTGTCTTCTGTCATCAGTCTTTACCAAGTCCTTCACAAGCTCCGGTTTTTCAACTAGTGACATATGCCGTCCGGTTTTTCAACTAGTGACATTTATCTGTCAGGGATCAGAAAAATATCTGCACCTCACAGACAAAGCAAAAAGTGAAAGAAAAGTTGCAAAAGGTTACGTTGCAATATTGTTTTCTTTTCTTTTGAAAAAAAGAGAGATTGAATTTCAATTCGAAAGTTTACGCCCGCGCACCTGTCCGGCGGTCCGCATAATGTTTGGCGGGACCCCCAGACAATAAGTAAACGACGTTATTGGAGTTGTTTTAGGAGTTGGTTTACCCGAAATACCTTCGGCTAATGCTATAGATATTAAATTTGTAAATGAAGTTTTTAAAATTAAAAGATATGAAAGTTGATGATTAGTTTATTACTTAAAAGTTGATAAATATGCTTATTGTTATTAGTGACCTATCATTTAATTTGCAAATTTAGTCTCCCTAGCATTATCCAATGCGTTCACAATCGTATGACGTTTTGTTCACGAGTAATGCTTGGAAGACCAAATTTTTTAAATCAAATTTGCAAACTAAATGATGTGGTTGCAGATGATTGGATTATTAATTAAGTATTAGTTAACGTGCTTGTTTCTTATTGGTGACACATCATTTGATTTAAAAAATTTAGTCTCCCTAATATTACTTTTTTTATCACTAATACATTATTATGTACAAGTTATTTTAGATTTTACTCTAGGCTTGATGTCACTTTGAGGGTAAAGGGTAGAGATTTTCTTCGGATCCCTTCCATTCAGATCCTTCAATTTTCTGCGTTCTCCGATGGATGTTGGCTTAGGTTGCCGACCCACCGTGCCCACACCCACACCGTCATCTTTCGGCTTCCGGTTGCCCAAAACTCCAAGCCTCTCAGATAGAGAGCGAGTGAGAAATGAAAAAAAATTAAAAAAAACTAATTAATACCTAGCCGTTTGATTTTCGATTGAACGAACATGATTGAACATGATTGAAAAATTTGAAGGATCCGAATGGAAGGATCCTCGGAGGATCCGAATAGAAGAATCCGGAGAAGATCCTATTACATCACGTGAAAGTCTACTTTTTCAAATCCAAATCTTAGTGGTTGGCAACTCAAGTGGCACGTGTCAACCCACCAAGGGATCAGATCATAGAACAGATGCGGTGATGACATCTTAAAATTAGGGTGTGATTAGATTCAAAACGAAAGTAGAACCCTAAGATGAATGCAAATATAGCCTGAAAAATTCATTAACAATCCAAACGAGAAGTTCGGGAAACAAAAGCTCAATTATAATAGCAAGATTAGCAATCTGATTGTAATCACAGTACCTTATCCATCAAAATAAATAAAGAACACGAGAAAAGATATGAAAACGTCATAAAATTTGTATTTTGTAAAAGAAAAAAACATCACAAAAGGCATCATCTAAAATTACTTTGCCCCAGATTAGTGAAATTCTGATGCTTCTTCATTGATCAAGCTTTTGCTTTAATTAAGTTCGTTTTAGGTAAATTACAAACATGGATATATATTGACTGAACAAATACATATGCTGCTTTGGATAAGTTCACAAGTTGAGACCTGAGAGGGGTACCCTCCAACCCAAACAAAAGGAGTTTATCAAGACGAAAACAATGGAGAGATATCGACAAAGATTTATTTTGAAGTATATATGGTCCTCTCTGATGCCAAATCGAGCAGTGTACGGAAAAACTCGTGAGGGTACATCGGTGGTTCCTCCGCTAGTGCCTGAAAATTGAAATGGACCAGAAAGAAGTCTACCTAGTTAGAACTTCCTACTTCTTCAGTACATGAGCTCACTCTAAAATAGTAGTTCATTTGATCATCCTCTTTTCAACGCGTTTTAAACTTCCTCAATAAGTTTGGAAGACCAATTCTTTTATTACAGATAAAGAGTGTTTTATTCGAACAATTCTGTGTTTCCTTCCTCTCATGCAATGCAAAACCAAAAAAGTCTGATTTAAATTCCGTAGCAGGTTCAAGAGAATATTATTGATGCAAAGTAACCCTCGAAAGAATTTTTTTCAGTAGAAATAGAATACCTGGTGAATCAAGACCGTGGAAGGCGTCATTCCAGGCACTGTGTTGACCTCTATCATCAAGACCTTTGGAGAGAAATTAACAACAGATGAAAATGAGTTAGCAAATAATGTGCGCACAATTTTTTGACTCCAAACTTGATCAGTTAGGCAGAGAAAAAACATCATACCTCTCCACTGTCCACGTTGACAAATGCATCTATTCGTGAAAACCCTTCTAATTCAAGAGTGTTTGCAATTATTTCGATATGTTTTTTACATTTCTGCAACGCCTCGTTGCTGATTTAAGAGGGGAGAAAGAAATCAGAACAACGATTCGAACAATCAAAAGCACAAAATGGAAAATATCTTTTTAAGTCAAACACGAGAGAGGGACGAAACACAATAATCAATCTAGTGTGGAAATTGAATTTTAAATGAAATCAGTCACTTTAGAATAACGTCTGAGAATGACACTGAAACATCTAACATATGAGAAAAGGTTTTACTGCCCGTGTATGGAACTTTTCTACAACAGTTTCTACCCTTCTTTGACTCAAATAACAGAATGCAGAAAAACAAAGAACGAAGAGCACCACTAACAATAATGACTAGAGAATCCTCTATATATATTATTGTGTAAAACATAAATTACAACATACTCAATAAAAGGAACCCTCATTTCCTGAAAATAAAGGTTCTGGACAAACCTAATAATGGATGATGGAGGTGGAGTCAGATTGATGCCAGTCCCACCTGCCAAATGCAAGTGACTTATCATTAATGACATGTTAGCAGGAAACTATCAAGGGACAGAGAAAACAATGAACAAAATATTACCTTGGAATTTCTCCTCGAGCGTCAAAATGTCACCACTCTCCCTGACAGTGATGCTAGGAGTTAGTGAGCGCATTGATCCTTGTTTCCCAACAACTCCAACAGTTATTTCAACCCATCTACTCTCTCCGCTCCACAAGATCTGATGCCCCTTTTCATTTCTAGATTTTGATGATAAGATTATATTATCGGTCTCGATAAAAGGCTCGAAGATTAAGAGCTCTGGAGGGGGGTTTGGCATCTCAATAGTTCCATGTGCCTACATGAAAAACCAAGATCAAACTTGAAGGTGGTATATAATTTCTGTAAAATGGCTATATAAAATTACACAAGCAATACGTGTGTGTGTGTGTGTGTGTGTTATCCATAAATCGTATCTCACCAATTAACATTACCTACTGATCGTCGATAAAGACGTTAACTTTCAGGACAATAAACACTTAGTGAAGAAGAGTGGCAAGGCTTGTGAATAATCAGAGGAAGCCAGAGAACGGAAAGACTGTTGAATTAACATGGGTCTCAATCACTTAAAGGCAGTCAAGCAAAATATTGTACTGCCTAAGGAACATGCTACACTCGACTTTCTCATGGTTACTGAGAATACTTGCAGCTAACGTGGAGCAATGTTTTGAATGAAAAGAGTTGAGTGGTGGTTGTGGAGTAACAACACTATTACATATCATACGGTAAAAAATAATATAAACGAACAGTCGTAACGACTATACTGAAATGAAACTTCAGAAAGAGATAGAGGCCACTCTGAGAAAATCTACAAATAAACCCTTTTATACCTTAGAAAAACTATTAGGAGGAATCCGGTGAAGACAGTCTTCCAATGCTTTTACATACACCGAAAGGTCTTCAGCACAGCTGCATGCACAAACAAATTTGACTGAAAGAGTACATCATAACTCCATTGCAGACAAAGCAATTACGGGATTGAGTGCATAAAGAGCTTACGAGTCTAACGATTCAGTACCATTGAACAGAAGATGAAAATAAGGAAAAAGTAAAACAAGATAAACCTACCATAACCTTGCAACCCCCGTTGAGCATCCATCTCTTGCAGGTTTAACACATAATGTTGCACAGTGAAGCTTTGACGTCAATTCATGCCATACATTTGGTATTGATGAACTAATGAGATCTTCTTTTCTCCTCAAATCTTTGTTGATAGTAAGAACTCCCAAATCCGACAGCTGTTCATTATAAAAGATCAGAATGCTTTGTTAGGCAGCAAGATACATGGGTCATATAAAGCACCAAAAATATCAACAAAGTCCAATTCATCTTCTTGGACATTTAATTATGAATTAATTAGCATACATGATTAAGAGCAAGCGATGTTGCAAGTTTGTCCATACAAATCTTTGAAGACATCACTCCAGGACCTTCAATTAAAAATTAAAAGGATGGTTAACAATGAAAACAAGACAACAAGGTCCTCCTAAACTGAGTGTGGATTAGAATAAACCTGTATGTGGAATCCCTTCAGCCTCTAACAATGACTGAAGTGTGCCATCTTCACCAATGCCTCCATGCACTATAAATAACAGTAGATAAGCTCATAAGTACTTTCAAACTTTGATTTCTGAATCTTCTGATCTCTAAGCACAGTTACATAGAGCCTGGTCACACTATTCGGAGAGAATTAAAAAAAATATCACTCTACCACTAGCAGATAATGGGTGACAAAGAAAACCTGAAAGAAAAACTGTAGCGTGAACTTCCTTGGCTAGCTTGATCCACTGTTCAACCGAGAATTTTACAGGCAGTTCATCAATGATATCAAATCCAGTAAACCAAGAATGTTTCTTCAAGCCTTCCATAAGATCATGAACAACTCTGTTCCTTAAGTGAGATGTCAATGCAACTCGGTCTGGTTCAATTGCCTCTACACATGCATCAAGAACTTCCTCTACAGTGTGTCTCAGCACAAGAGAATAACTGTTCACATAGAAACCTAATTAAATGCCATGAAGGAGTATTTAGGGGAAGAGGGCCCTACAATATGCTTTTGTTAAAAACTTAGTGAAATATAAATCATAAGCAGCAATGAAGCTTCACTTCATTCCAAATATTTTAAAGCATCAATGCTCTTTTGGACTGCATTGTTAGATATATTGATTTCCAGGTCTTCAATTGCAGATCACTTCAAGGGGCAAACAAGACAATATCTCAAATGTTCCACAGCACATTTTATTTCTGGTTATAGGAACCTTGTACTTCGAACAAATGAGTAAAACTTCAAGAAGAGAATGGAAAGGCCACATAAAATAATTTATATGACCACTAACAAAAGAAAGATGATATTTCCCCGTCTGTAAGAGAGAGAGAGAGAGAGAGAAACTTACGGTAAAGACCAAACTGTTCTGGAACTCACATCAACTTCGTTTTTGTCAATTGTGGGGGCAAGCAAACATGGAATCACTTCAAGCTGTAGCCAACAAGATTATCAATCTCAGACAAAAACATAATATCATCTACTTGATTAATTAAAGAATATATTCAATGACAATACACTTATCTACAGAGTGAATTAATTCTCAATCCTTGATTAAGTACTGAAGATAGTAGGATCTGCTGAAATTTTTCAAACACAGAATCAAAGCTTTAATGAAATCTTCCTCTTCTAAATGAAAATGAATTCAGAGTTTGAATGAGTGTAAATGCTAGTTAACTCATGCTTATACATTCACCAGCTTCATATATTTCAAAATAGTATTTCTTTCCAAATCCCCACCCATACTTCTATCCATTGTCTTGAAAGTTTAACCAGTGTCCCCATTCTAAACCTTTCACACCCCAAACATTAGCATATGTAAACCATTTAGCATTGGTAAACTAAAAATCCAACAGTATGAATAGGATACTTACATCGTCAAAAGCTTGCAAATTGAGCCAAACATTTGTTCCGCTGATAAGAGATACTTGCCTCTCTGAAGAGTCTCCTCCAAAAATAACAAAAACTTTACGAGTGTCGTTGCAAACCGGTTCATTACGCAGTGACGTTTGTGATCTTCTAGAAACATGATCTGATGCACTACAAAATGGTGCAAGATTCGGATAACGCATGCAAGCCCGACGAATTATGCTCCTGAGAATATTTGAATGAGAAAGTCCAACCTGAATCCAGAAGTGGGGTGTTCGGGCAAGGTCGTATCACCAAAAGTATTATTGTAACAAGTACTGAAAAACATTCTTAAAGAAATGTTTAAACTTTTCATAACAAATGGTATTGTAGTAATTAATGTACAATACTAAGATGCTAAACAAGACAATCAAAATCAAAGCACCTTCGAGGCTTGCTGAAATAAAAAGCTGGTCTGTTCCATCCCACTAATCTGATGAATCAAAAAAAGACAGTATCAAAATCTAAGAAGAATCAACACTACAATGCATATCATTGAGATTATAAGACAACCCTCATACCAGATTAATGTCAGTATACAATATTGTACCCATCTCAGTCTTTCCGAATTTGCTATCTGATGATGATGGTACATGAATAGAATTAGGGAGAAACCATCCATCAATTCGAGCAAAGTCACGAAGACCAAGCTTTCTGAATAACTGAGATGCTCCTTCTCGAATACTTTCAATGACATCAATAGGAAACCGAGGTGGAGTATGATAAGCAACCTGTTTGGCAATCCATAGACTAAAAATCAGAAAGATGACACAAGAGAGATGCATTAAACATCACACTTGGAGTCAGATAATAAACATTGCATATGAACTATGAACTAACATTCTAACACAGATTGTGTAAGTCTGTAAGTCTACCTGTTGTGTTGGAAGATATTTCCTCCGGTAGTTGAAAATTGCATCCTCATCAACATTGTCATGGAACTGAAGTTCTACCTGGCCATTTTAAAGACTATTATTAATCCAAATACTCCTGGTACGGTAGTACCTATTACATATGTAGTATACCTTCATCTTCTCTACGCGGTGAGGATGATAAGTTGATATTAATTCCAATATGATGAAATGAAGCAAATGCAGTCATGGAGCATTCATACCTCGCTTGGGAGTAATACAACAGGATGGGAATCTAAACCAGAGCCCACATCAAGAACAATTGCTGTAAACTCGCTCCCACCTTCAAGAAATATTTCTACAAGGACTTTGGAGTCAATTCCCTATATACATAAAAGAGCACAAAATTCATTAGAAATGATTTTTACTAAACCCATGTTCTTACAAAACTAATATCAAGATATTGCAACTTCCTTTTTCAGAAAAACTCATATTCATATCAACATGGTCCAAATTCATGTATGCTAGTTAAATTTTTTTTGAAACATTTACAAGAGTTCAAAAAGGGCACGAAAGAAACAACGAAAACTACCTCTGTAATAATTGCATTAGCCTTGCTATAAGTATCAGCCAGACCATATGCAACTGTAACACCAATGCTTGATCCTGCTCGTGCTGGTTTTACCTGAAACAAAATAATAAACATGTTACATCTCGTAATCTGACCAAATAAAAGTATCGCACTCTGGGTTTGTTTACATTACAACACTAGATATGTGTCTTACCACAACTTTCCCTGACTCAACATCCAGTTGATTTCTTGCAAACCATTTTGACAGTTCAGATTCATCTGCTTCACTTCCCTACAGATCATTAAAGTCAGAGAAACTGAATTTTTGGAAATGTCATACATAGTTACATAAAGGGGAGTGCTATCCACACACCCCTCTCAATTTTATCGAATGAATTGAAGAAGATCATTGACCAAAAATTAACAAGGGTGTATGAATAGCACTTCCCTTACATAAATTATCGTACACATGCTAACTTTTAACTAATACAAATTGGGATAGTACCTGTACTAAGCAACTTGGTACTGTTATGAATCCTTGTTTGCTGAGCTCCAATGAAGCATTGTACTGAGATAACTCAAAAATCACACAGTTATTATCATCTTCTTTCTTTCTTTATCCCTTATACATGTATTAAAACAAAAATTATTGTAGATACGTTATCTCATACTTTGTCGAATGCTTGGCAACATTCAATTGATCCCGTGCCCACAAATGGAACGTTATACTTTTCCAGAAGCTCCTGAAACATCATATGTTGAATATTACAAACGAATAAATAGAAAATCAATCCAGAATTGTGTGTGTGTCCCCGTCTAGAAAACTTGCAATGGAAGTAAAGCTTGTACATCAGTATACCTGAATGCCACCATCTTCACCAAATTGACCATGTATGACTGGGAACACTATGTCCACAGAGGCAGCTAGATATTCCGCGAACTCGGGCAAAGACTGGAAACCCTGGGCAAGGCTACAGAGAAACATTTAGACAGATCAACATACAAGGACACCAAATTCCAAAATTAAAGATACAAAAACTCACCTTTCGAGTTTAAAATCGAAGTCCGCAGGAGTGTTTGAGTACATCTATATGAATGTGCAAAATTAACAAACTTTAGAAGAAAAAGGTTACGAAATTTCGAATTAATTAATTAATTTTTACATAAACAAACCTGAGCAGGGGATATTGCAAACGCATTAAGGCCAGCGTCAACGTAATAGCAACTCACATGTATATCACCTCCCTGTTTCAAATTCAAAGAAAAATGTTTCTCACTCTCTACTTCCACTATTTTCTCGGCATCCAAACAGAACCTAAAGAAAATCTAATAACTCTAGTAGTGAAGAAACTCTTACCTGAATGTGATCAAGAACTGATCGAGCCGAGTTGAGAGAAATCCCACGCTCCGCCGAGGGACCTCCGCAAACGACGCCAACTCTAAGAACCCTACATTTCTCCTTCTCTTTCACCTCCCCTTCCGTCTCAATAACTCGACCTTCCACCGCCTCCGCGGTGGCGCGTGTGACTCCGACCCCGCGCCACCGCGTCGTCGAAGCACAACTTCTCCTCAACCGCAAGGAATTGAAGTTCGGGGAGTACAGCACCGAGTTCCGAACGCCGTCGCTTTGCTCGGCGCGAGCTGAAACGAGGCCGGAACCAAATGCGATCGTCGCCATGGGAAATGATCGGCCAGTCGGAAGCGGTAGCGAGTGAGTGGGAGCGAGGAATTGAAAGCATGGTTCGATTTTCTTGCAATTTATTTTCGAATTTTTTAGATTTAAAATTGGTATCGGACGGCTGCAACAGCCAAATTTTGGAGGGAGTACGTCCTGCTCATTGGCCGTTGGTGTTGTCTTTTGTCTTTGTAAATAAAAAAAAGGGTAAATTACATAGTAGCCCCTCAGGTTTGAGGTCTATTACAACCCCATACAACATCTTTAAAACATTTCACTTTCATACCTCAAGTACTATTTTATTTCAAAATAATACAACCGTTAGATTTTCCATCCATTGATCCGTTAAGCGCTGACGTGGCTGCCACATTTGTGCCACGTGGCAAAAAAATTATTTTTTTTATTTTTTAAAAAATACCTAAATCTTCTAAATAAAAATTTATAAAAAAAATATAAAAAAAAACCTAAACCTAAACCCAGTTCGTCTCCCCCCCTTCCATCTTCTCCTCCTCCCCCATCTTCATCTTCCCCATCTTCATCTTCTTCCCCGTGCAACCCAGAAAACAAAAAAAAAAAAACCCTTTGCAACCCAGAAAAAAAAAAAAAAAAAAAAACCCCTCTACAACCCAGAAAAAAAAAAATACCCATCAGTTCGTCGTCCCCCTCCTCCTCCCATCTCTTCTTCCCCCGACTCCCCTACCTGCAACCACCATACCTTGAAGCCTTTCCTCTGGAATTGAATGTTCACCAAATGAGGCTGCACACCGTCGGATCTGCAAACCAAGAACAAACAAACAAAATTAAAATTCAAAGATTTCAATATTTTGAGGGATTAAAGTAGGGAAAGGGGAATTGGAGCAAAGACTGCCAGTAGGTGTCGAGATTGTCGTCACGGAGAGACAGACGCCATTGCCGGCCTTGCAGGAGCTGACGCTCCAGGCAGCCTTCTTGCCCATTTCTCTGAGATCGTCGTCGACTACCAGTAGCTGGTTCCCTCCCATCAGTTTCGCATCCTCTTCTCCCTCCGATGACTCCGTCGCCATTGCCTCCTCTTCTATGATTGATTCTTTGAACAGGAATTAGAAGAAAAAGAACCCTAATTTGATCGAGTTCCTAAAACCCAAAAAAAGCCTGCGGACGGGTCATGCGGGGAGGGTGTGGGTATGCTGCGGGAGGGGAGGAAAAGGTTTCTGGGTGGGGGGGAGCTGCTGGGAAGGGCTCGGGGGGAAGGTCTGGGAAGGGTGGGGAAGGGAGGTGCTGTGGTGCGGGTGCGGGGGCGTGGGGGGTAGGGAAAGGAAGTGAGTTTGCTGGGTTGCGCGTTTCTGCATTTGTTTTGGGCTTTTTTTTTTTTTTTTTAATAGAAGATTTAGGTTTTAAAAAAAATAAAAAAATAATTTTTTTTTGCCACGTGGCACAAATGTGGCAGCCACGTCAGCGCTTAACGGATCAATGGATGGAAAATTTAACGGTTGTATTATTTTGAAATAAAATAGTACTTGAGGTATGAAAGTGAAATGTTTTAAAGATGTTGTATGGGATTGTAATAGACCTCAAACCTGAGGGGCTACTATGTAATTTACCCTTAAAAAAGAATTAAAAAAAACGTTTAATGTGGTATCTAATTTTGTTTTAGATGACGGTTTTTTGGATTAATTTATAGAAACTAATTAAAAGGGTTTATCCTAATAAAATATTAAGCATAAACACAATAACAATCTAATAATAAGGACAAATCGTACCTACCGGATCCTTTTGGCCCAACTTCCATGATATCGTAATTACGTTTTTGCCCTTGAATTGAAAGGTTTGGTCCGTTAGCTTGAGGAAATATATTGAAAGATAAAACAAGTACAATGGAGTAGCCATTCGAACGACGATTCTTTCTGAATTCTTTTTGTGAGGATTTCAAGAATTCTCTAATCACATTCGTTTATTGTAAATCTTTTTATTTAAAATTAAATATAAACAATATCTGACGCAAATTGACCGTACAATGTACGATAAACGGATGTGATTGGATTCGGAGAGGATCCTCATTCTTCTCAGATCACCAATAAACGGAGAACAAGAGAGTTCATCACTTGAAATTACCAGAACTAAGGAGGGAAGATGATACAATAAATATTTGTGAGCTTGGGAATGGTGGCGGTTTGAAATTGGAGCTACGAGCTTTGCTCTGAACTTTTTCGAGCTGTTTTTTTTTTTTTTTTTTTTTTTTTGAATTGAAAATTGAATTTGATATGCGAAGATACATATCGCAACTTCAATTATTCTTCAATTTTTGATTCTTTGCTCAGTTCTGTAATTGTTTGATTTTAATTTTTAATAATGTTCAAATTATCATTCAGTTCGAAACGATCCTTGTACAATTTTATGAGTTTTGTTACATTTATCATATATTTATATTAGCATTTTACAATCTCTTTAATAGAGATAGGGTCCACAAGCACATATGAGTCCATCTCTATTAGAGAGATAGTACAAATATATAGTAAAAGTTGCATATTTGTAAGTTTGGTTAATTTGATTGCTGGATTTTTAAAATCTGGTGTTTGGAGCTCCTCGATCATCCATGTTAATTTATGAAAAAAGGTAATTATTTGATTCTTCTCTTTTTTATTTATTTTTTATTTTTTATATTCTGATTTATGCTTTGGATCTTGTTATAGATCTTCAATTCGATTTGATGATATTATTTTTTATATTTTCTTTTTATATTTTTGTTCTTTTTCCGATTGTTTTCTTGTATTCGATCGTGAAGAAACAGTGAATGTGTATTAACAATCATTTTTTTTATTAGTTTGATTGAGTGTTTTGTTATGTTTTTTTTGGGTAAATTACATTTTACCCCACATGTTTGGGGTCAATTTCAATTCCTTACAACATCTTTAAAACATTTCAATTTCATACATTTAATTATCATTTTATTTCAATTTCATACATCCGTTAGAAAATCTGTTAAGTAAACCGTTAAGTGATGACGTGGCAAATATGGGGTTCATATTTGTGCAGAGATGACTGCCAAATTTGTGCTACGTGGCAAAAAAAATACTTTTTTATGCATTTAAAATATTAAAATATTTATTCTATTTATAAATAATAATAATAATAATAAACCAATCAAACCCAGAAACCATTCCCCCTTCCCCCTCCCCCCTCCCCGATCCACTCCCTCTCATCCACCCCATCCCACCCCACCTCCACTTCCCCCGCAACCCCCCATCCCACCTTCTCCTTCTCCTCCATTCTCTTCTTCTTCTTCTTCTTCAGCAAGGATGCTGGGTTTAGTCATCGTCCACCGCGCATCATCGCCGTCCAAGCTCATGGCCAGGTCCAGGCTTGGCTCGTTGTCCACCGCGCACCGCTCAAATAACTTGGACGCCCGGACTGCGTACTCTAATGCCTTGTTTGGACATTTTCCAGAGGCAATTGTGTCCCGGGCCAGCTTGAGGAGAAACGGGCCGAGATCCGGGTTGTCTAGGGAGGCATCGGCGAGAATAGGATCTGGGGAAGCGGGTTGGGGCCTTTTGGATCGGGCGGGTGAGGGTTTGGATAGGGACTGGGAACGGGACGTTGGATTTTTGGTGTGGGGGGAAGGGGTTTTGGAAACCAGGGCGAGTTTGGATTACTAG
This sequence comes from Malus sylvestris, assembly GCF_916048215.2. Lineage (NCBI taxonomy): Eukaryota > Viridiplantae > Streptophyta > Magnoliopsida > Rosales > Rosaceae > Malus > Malus sylvestris. Next base: position 25,438,533 of record NC_062271.1, read on the forward strand.
GGTTGAAGATCCGGGACCGCAATTCGGGGCGGGGCGGAGTCGGGCGGAGGGGGGTGGAGTTGCAGGGCAGGTAGGGGTAGGGTGGGATGAGGGGTTTGGGCTGCGAGGAAGGGGAAAGGGTCGGGGAAGGGTTTTTGGGTTTTTTTTATTTTTATTTTTTTAATAGGGTAAATTATTATAACATTTTAAATGCATAAACAATGATTTTTTGCCATGTGGTATAAATGTGGCAACCACGTTAGCTTTTAACGAACAAATGGATGGAAAATGTAACGGATGTATTATATTGAAATAAAATAGTACTTGAGGTATGAAAGTGAAATTTTTTGAACATGTTGTGTGATGTTACAATAGACCTAAAACCTGAGGTGGTAAAGTGTAATTTACCCTTTTTTTTTAGTCAAGCGATAGTTTAGTAAGCTACATGTTAGATTAGCTATTGACGGGTTCGAACCCACGCCGTTATGTTTAACTGTGTATAAACAGTGACCTTTAGTTAATTGTGTATAAACAGTGATTGTGTATAGCATTGATTGCATATAAACAGTGATTGTATTTATTTTTGTATTTTATTTTGATTTAGTCTTTTGTTGTATTTTATTTTTATTTTTTTTGATAAAAACGATAATGTTGTATTCATTCAGGAAAAGACCAAAAGAAGTCTCAACCAAAGACCATAGTCAGTTACATAGTATCCTCAATAAGGAGGTCAATGATAAAGCTATGAGGTTGAGCAAACCACTCACACTGGCTGCCAACATTTAAACCAAACCTAGCAAGTCTATGAGCAACCGTGTTAGCTTGGCGACAGACATGGGTGCATAATTCTTCAATGATCGCGTCGAGAATGTGTTAAACCCCACCCCTAAAACTAAGTGTAATTTCACATTTATATTTAACATTTATGAAATTACATAAGCACTATTGAGTTGTTACCCTATCTGGATCCCTTTTCCAGATTTCCTCTCAATTTCCCTCATCTCTCTGACTGCCATGTGGCACCACCCCTACCTTATTTCTTTATCTCATTCTTCTCTCTTCTTCCTCGGGAGTCAACTCTCACACTCTCTCTTTTACAGATATCTCCTTATCTCTCGTCTCAACTTTCTCATCTTCTCTCGATGAACTTACACACACACACACACATGTACATACCTACACACCAACCACACCACCACCATCACCTGGACCTCCCCTCCTCGATCTCTCTTTCAGCACTATGCACATAGCTCTCCGGTGAGGTAAGTCGAGTTTTGCTTTAAATGCTACTATATCGGGTCTTTGTTAAGTGTTTGGGTAGTGTTTGAAATTTATTGGTAGGGTTTGAACGTAGGAACACCTCGGAAATGCTCTCCCCATATTTTTCCAGCGAGAGATCGTAGGTTGTAGGCCATTTTCCAGCCAATCCCAACCTCGACACGACCTCATCTTGGTACAACTCGAATCTCTACTATTTTATCTTTAATTTGGCTTTAGAATCATGAATTTTGGATAAGTTTCGACCCCTAATCGGAATTTGGGGAGTTTTCTAGTTGGATTCCGGCTTTCACTGTCATTAGGTCCGGCAACCCTTTAGTGGAGTTGGGCCGACCCAACCCTTTTAGTTTAAACCCCAGACCCTTTTGTCACTTAGGCCCTTGGGCCATTTAGAACTCAGCCCTTAGGCTCGTTAACCTCAAAACCCAATTCCTTTGAAACCCTAACCCAAAAACCCACAAGAACTGGCTTTGGGGCTAAGTGGAACTTGGGCATTCGGCCCATTTAACCCTAAACCCAAACCCTTTGTTTTTATTTATTTAAACCCCAAAACCCTATAACCTAGGCCAGGCTTTCAAACTCAGGCTCGTTTGTACAAACCAGGGCCTCTAGCGAATTGAACCAGTCTGACCAAGTTAAACCGCCCCAGACCTGTTGACTCGGTTGACCTGGTTGAGTCGACTTGGACCCGTTGACTCGGTCTGACCCGTTAACTTCAATCAACGCTGGCTGTAGACTTTTACTTTAACCGTAGACTTTTTCAGGTTTCAGTTGGGACCCCTTATAGGCTAATTTCGATCTCCTGAATCCATTTTTGATGTTCGTTTTTCGAAATTCAATCGTTTGAGTATAGTTTTGTTAATTGGATCCTTTATGTGCTTACGTGCAATTATTAGCGGCGATTCCGTCCTTCGTATTTCGTGTGGCTCTTCAGCGGCGAAGTATCAGTGAGTGGACCCCTTCTAAAATGCATGTTTTAATAGTAGAAATGCATACATGAAAAACATGATTTAATGGTTACGTTTTATGAGTAAATTAGATTTACACTTATGATATATCATGTTTTACTGCAAATATTTTGGAATACCATATTTTATCGAACTTATGTTCTTCGTAGTATATATGATGGATGACTATATACTATTTATGAACATGTGTACATATGATGGATGACTATATGCTATGAAGATGATTTTGAGATATATGTATTTATGTTTGGAAAGAGTATATTCAATGTTTTGTGCATATCTAGTGGTCATTGTTCTGCCTATGGGCGATGATACTTACATTGACCTACGGGTTGAATGCTATAAGAGCTTACGGGTGATTGATACTTGTGAAGGAAGTGTTCTGAAGGAAGAGTTCTATATGCCTTCGGGTGATACTAATACCACTAGTTAGCACACTATATACAAGATATGTTTTATGAAAGTTTTGATGGCATGCTAGGGTTTTTGGAAAAAAAAAACCTATTACATATTATACTATTAAGTTTTCATAAACTTTGGGGGTTAGTATGTTGATAACTGCTTCAATATATATATATATATATATCAACTTGGTCCACTAATGTTTGTTTTGCACCCCCTCAGGACATAGGAATGAGGCTTACAATCCAAGTTACGAGGCATTCCCCTACCAGTGATATCGTGCCTTCATCTATGCTTTGACATCATTATAATAGCATCTTCCGTTGTATTCTGAATTAGATGTATGCTCTGAACATGTTATGCACTATCATTATCTTTAACATTGTTGGTATTTGAATATTACTATATTATTTTATGTAGTTCGAATGCAATTTATATGCATGATTTACATGTTCTCAACATATGCATTCATTAAATGGCTTGTGTCACCCTCGAGTGTCAGCCATCACGTGACCATCCCGATGTCCGAGGGACATCAGGATGCTCTTTGTGTCTTCTACTAACTGCTTAATTGATGTTGACATGTTAATGGAGGTATCACAAAGAGTCGTCACAATCTGAAGAGAGTAATCTTCCAATAAGAAATTTATAAAACCCCTCGAGTCCGCCCAAAATGAACAGGCCTTTGTAGCCATAGCTTCTACCTGCAAGGGAGAAAAGATATCTTGGAAATTCATGTAGGACGACGCAACAAAATTCCCCCTGTAGTCCCTAACAACAATGCCCAAACCTCCCACCTGAGAATCTTTGCACCAATCCCCTTGAAGTTGATTTTCAGGCAACCAGAGGGAGGCATCATCCATTTGATAGGGCTCACTAAGATATTGTTGGCCATAATTGTAGAAGAGTGAATACGAATGAACTCATGCCACCAGGTTATTGCCTTAGAGACAACGACATCAGGAGTATCACATTTACCCTCCCAAAGATTTGAGTTCCGAGCACCCCAAATAGCCCAACAAATGATCATGAATATATCAAATAAATTGGGAAGGAGTGGGTATGCCACCTTTGAAACCCAATCAATAACAGATGAGGATCCAGAACCTCTAGGAAGATAACCAATCGGTGCATAGAGCCAAACACATCTAGCAAAATGATACTCCCTTAGGATATGATATGTGGATTCCCCATGGAAGTTACATAAAACGCATGATAGATCTGTCGTTATATGTTTCTTTGCCAAGTTGCATTTGGTGGGAACAATGTTGCTATAGAGATGCCAAAATGTAATTTGGACTTTAGGTGGAACATTGGAACATTGGCCTTCCAAACCTTACCCCATAGGTTAGACTTTGAATTCCCTGATGATGATGATGAGGTACTTCTATTGACAGGAGTTAACCATTCACAGGTAACATGGTATGCAAATTTAACCAAGAAGCACCCTTTAACTTTGTAATGCCAAATCAGCCGGTTCGAAGGATCACATATACTGATGAGAATGGATCTAATAAGGTTTATCTCTTCCTCGCAGAACAACAATTCAAGAATGTCCCTCTTCCAAACTCGTCTATCCAAGTCGATCAATTAACAAACTAAATCCAAAGAGCGGTCAGTTGGCTTAGGGGTGAAGATATGAAAGGATGACGGGAGACAGATCCACGAATCCCCCCAGATTTTAACATCCACGAATCCCCCCAGATTTTAGGACTCGTGCCAAGAGTGATTGAGGGTTGTTTATAATTCTCCAAGCTTGCTTGGCCAACACTACTAAATTAAAAACATATAAGTGACGAATACCTAAACCACTCGCGCTTTTGGGCAAGCACAGTTTGTCCCAAGAGAGCCAATGAATTATACGATCTCCATCACTATTGTTCCACCAGAAAGAGGTAATCATTTGGTTATGCTCATCACATAAATATTTAGGCAAGAGAAAACAACTAATAAGGTAGGAAGGTATGGCTTGCGCTACTGCCTTCACTAGTAGCTCCTTGCCAGCTACACTGAGTAGTTTCCCTTTCCAACTTTGGAGTCTTTTCCATTAGCATTCCTTGATAAATCCAAAACAAGCCTGTCAATTTTTACCCACAATCGTAAGAAGTCCAAGGTACTTCTCATGTCTTGCAACAAGATAAACACCCAATAAGGTAGCCAAACGGGACTTCTCCCTATTATGAAAAAAAATTCTACTAAAACAAATTTTGCTTTTCAAGAGATTGACTTTTTGTCCGAAAGCTGATTCATACTTAGAAAGAATATCTTCCACTTGGTTGCAATCATGGGTAGTAGCTCTGGTAAATAAGAAACTATCATCGACGAAAAAAAGGTGGCTCACATGGGGGCTCCTGGAAGTAACAAAATTACTTGAAGGAGACCCTGTCTTTCCTTTCGATTAATGATGGTTATGAATCTCTCGGCATATAGGATAGGAAGGGGATAACAGATCATCTTGGCGAAGACCCCTGGAAAGATGTAGATAGCCGTAGGCAGATCTATTGACAAGAAACGAGTATGTCACAGTAGAAACTATGGTCATCACCAGGTTGATCCAATTTTGAGAAAAATTGAGCTTGCCCAATACCAATGTCCATGAGATTTAAAATCAATAGAAATATCCCTTGAGATTGTCCACCGTAAATCATTTTGGTCATTCTATAAAAAATCTTTGTTAAATTAAATAAACCACCAGTTCAAGTGGAGGGGTTTGTTTGAAGAATACACCCTCAATTTAACAGAGATTTTTCATGGAATGACTAAAATGATTAACAATTAACAATCACAAAGACCACTTCTATCGATTTTAGATTTCAAGCAAAGTGATGAGTTATGCAATCTCATGAGACCATTTTGGCTAAAAAGCTAAAAGTTATTGATATTGTTGTTAGAGATATATTGGTGTCTAAACAGATCGTATTAGTGTCTAAAAGTACATCGATCATCCTCTTGTGTTAGTTTTGGCTCTAGATTATGTCTTGGTGAGAACAATCATTTAAGCAAGTTTGGCTGTCAAGGTATTCACAACTACTTGTCCAATGAATGGTTATAGAGCAGAGAATAGTATAGTTCCACATCTTATTCTCCGTTTAGATGCATATGGATGGTGAAGAGCTCAAGACCTCGACCTTGAGCTATGAATGGCTTCGCTTCAATATTCTCCCTCCCATTGAGGCAATTCTAGTAGTTCTTGTGAGGTAAGTGTAAGAATATGAACATAAGATTATGCGATCTAGCATTAGCTATTTAAGACCAATTGATATAAGAAAGCCTTATGGGAAGATGTATACTAGTTCTTGTCAATAAAGGATTCTGTTGCAATAATGAACTGATATGGATTGGGAAAACATAAGTTGTTTTCCATAAAGATTATAGTAGGGAGTCCTTATTCTATTATGAGAAGGATATGTGCATGTATATATATACAACAACCTCTTATCTCACAGGAACATGTTTTTTTGGAACTAAGCATTATTCTTAGTTTGAGCAATAAGCATCTTGACATAGAGAAGAAAAGCTGTTGTGCATTCAAGTTGATCGTGAATAACCATGGCTGCATCCAATGGAAGTTCTTTAGGTTAGTATGCTTCAGCCTTATATGGATTGGTGTTTTGTATTTTGTTTGGTTATGATTCGAGTAACTGAATCTTGTTTGTGGTTTAGAGTTAACATGTGGTATCAGAGCCATAAATTCATGTTCTTAAATTCAATCAACAAAATCGATAGGATCCTAATTCAAAAAAAAAAAAAAAATCATCTTTATTGCCTTCAGGTTTTGAAACTGGTTCTAGACTTAAAAGTGGGTTTAAGAAAAAATGGTGTGTTTTAATAAAATATGATTGTTTGATTTTTGACCGTTAGAACTTGAAACCTATCTAATTTTGGGGTTTTTCTCGGATTTGGAATACAACACTTTACCCTTTTGATTTCGAGTTTTGTTGATCTGGGTTGTTCAAGTTGCTGTTTAGTCTTCAATATTTATTATAAATGCTTCCGCTGCTAGGTATTGATACTCATTGAATGAAAGGGTATGTCTTTTGAACATTGGATGAAATTTGGATTTTGATATATCTTGTCTCGAATCTATTCCTTTCTTCAACATGATTTGAATAACAAGCATCACGATTACGCTTATTTCTGCCTTTTAATCCCATGATTATGCGTTTTCTCTAATTGTTTGTGGAAGAAAGTTTAGCTTGGACCTTCTGTAGACATCACTCGTTTTATGCAGAAAAACTTTGATGAAGAATTGTTTGTTTGAGAAAAATCATTTATAATGTTGAGATGGTTGTCCATGATTACATAACAGTTGATTCCTAATGTTCTGAAAACCCTTTTATTCTATATGTGCTTATCAACGTTTCGTTGTTAAGATTATGTATATGGATAATAGTTTTGATGATATGATGTGCAATAGACTGAGAGAAGAAATCTAGAACCCTAAAAGTTCTTTGGTGATTTCATTGTGTTCTTCAGTGTTTGCAATATCAATGAAGACCCTCACTTTGGCTAACATTCTGATCCTTACTGGTGGGGTTAATTACAAGAAGTGGAGAAGAGACATTAGTTTGCTATTAACTTTAAATGAGTTTGATATAGCAATTGACAATCTTAAGCTTGTCATCAATGATCAGAGCACCAGAGTTAAAAAAAACAGATTTTGAGAAAAGGACAAAAGCCAATAAAGTGACACTGTCTATCCTAGAAAGTGGTATGACTAATACAATTCGAGGAGGAATTAAGAAACATGATTTGGATGTTGACTACTTGAAAGCAACTGAAAAGAAATTTAAGGAATTTAAGAAAGCTGAAGTGAGTCAATACATGTCTCTATTGACTACATACAAGATTAAGGGTACTGGTTCTATAAGGGACCACATTATGAAGATGATCGATGATGCTGAAAAACTCAATTCAATGGATGCAAATATTGGTGAAAAACAGCTGGTATTCATGATTCTCCAAGTACTTCCCAACAAATATAGCTAGTTAAAAGTTTCATACAACACTCAAGACAAAAGCTATGACATTGATAAGTTGATTGCACAATGTGTACAAGAAGAAACTCATCAAAAACAAGAGAAAGGCAAAGAAATTGAGGATGTCAATTTTGTGCAAACTGGAAAGTAGAAGATGCTGTTCAACAATGGAGGCTCTTCTGGTTTTGGTAAGAATTCTAAATCATTTAAGAATTCTAATAGGTTCAGTACTTCTGCTAAAGTAATTGACTCCCCTAGAAAATCTACCAAGTTTAAAAAACCAAAAGATGTGTCTAAACTTAAATGTTTTTGGTGCAAAACTAAGGGCCATTTAAAAGTGAACTGTGAAATCCTTAACGATTGGATAAAAAGCAAAGAAAAGGAATAGGTACATGTTTTTGTTGAGTCAAATTTGTGCGAGGTACTTGTTGATTCTTGGTGGTTTGATATTGGATGCTCAGTGCATTTAACCAACTCTTTAAACGGTTTTAAAAAACAAAACGAAATTGAAAATACTTTATACAATGTCTATGTGGGGGAAATGACTAAAGTTGTAGTACACTCAATAGGGGTTGTGAACTTAAGACTTACTTCTGGTTTTGTTTTACAATTAAATGATGTGCTCTATGTGCCAAAGATGAGAAGAAACTTAATTTCTGCTTCCAAAATTGTAAAAGATGGCTTTTCCTTTCTTGCTGATGATGAATGTTTAAAAATCTTTAAAAAGAATTGTCTAGATTCAGTTTTGGGAATTGCTTTTCTATCAGATAACTTGTGGAGTCTAGAATGCTTAGTGGAATCAAATAATCACTCAGTATTGAATGTTGGTTGCAAAAGGATGCTAGAAAATGACACTTCCTACATATTCTGGCATAAAGGGCTAGGGCATATATCTAAAGAAAGAGTAATTAAACTTTCAAAGGCTAAATTAATTCCAAGATTAGATTTCACTACTGCAAATGAGTGTGTATATTGTTTAAAAGGCAAAATGACTAATTTTAGAAAAATTGATGTTAAGACAAGGATTAATAGAAATCATACACACTGATATTTGTGGTCCCTTTCCAGGTAAAACAATTTGTGAGAATAGGTATTTTGTCAATTTCATTAATGACTTTTCTAGGCTTGGATACACTTTTCTCATTGGTGAGAAATCAAATGCACTTAATTGTTTTATTATTTATAGAACTAAAGTTGAAAAATAGTTAGGGACGGTTATTAAAATTGTTAGATCAGACAGGGGAGAAGAATATTTTGGCAGGTACACAGAATCTCGGCAGTAAAAGGGTCCATTTGCTTTCTATCTTGAGAAGAATGGCATTGTGGGACAATACACCACACTTGGAACAACTTAACAGAATGGTGTGTCAAAAAGAAGAAATAGGACTCTCATTGCCATGGTTAGGAGTATGATGACTAAATCTAGACTGCCAATTTTCTTATGGGGAGAAGCTTTGAAAACAGCAAATTATATATTGAACCAAGTTCCCAATAAGGTAGTCTCAACAACACCTTTTGAGTTGTCGCATGGGAGAGTTCCAAGTTTTGCCCACTTTCATGTTTGGGGATGTAAGGCGAAGGGCTAGATTTTACAGTCCTAATGAAAAAAAGTTAGATCTCATAACACAATCATGTTACTTTGTTGGCTACTCTGAGAAGTCAAAGGGTTTCAGGTTCTATATTCCTCAAAACCATACTTGGATCCAAGGAACACATAATGCATCCTTTCTAGAAGATTAAGATATTTCACATTTATCAAGGAAAAAAAATTGTATTTGAAGAGATGCATCAGATTCATGACAACCATGTAGTAATGGATTACACAGGTTCCATTATTTCCTCATCAATTGTCACTTGCAAT